>NC_143040.1:4925000-4980000 GCF_057628025.1 Oncorhynchus mykiss
GCAGAGAGAGAGGAGGCAGAGAGAGAGAGGGAGAGAGAGACGGGGGGAGAGACGGGGGGAGAGAGAGAGAGAGACGGGGGAGAGAGAGAGAGAGACGGGGGGAGAGAGAGAGAGAGACGGGGGGAGAGAGAGAGAGAGACGGGGGGAGAGAGAGAGACGGGGGGAGAGAGAGAGAGACGGGGGGAGAGAGAGAGACGGGGGAGAGAGAGAGACGGGGGAGAGAGAGACGGGGGAGAGAGAGACGGGGGAGAGAGAGGAGGCAGAGAGAGAGAGACGGGGGAGAGAGAGAGAGAGACGGGGGGAGAGAGAGAGAGAGACGGGGGGAGAGAGAGAGAGAGACGGGGGAGAGAGAGAGAGAGACGGGGGGAGAGAGAGAGAGACGGGGGGAGAGAGAGAGAGACGGGGGGAGAGAGAGAGAGACGGGGAGAGAGAGAGAGACGGGGGGAGAGAGAGAGAGACGGGGGAGAGAGAGACGGGGGAGAGAGAGACGGGGGAGAGAGAGGAGGCAGAGAGAGAGAGAGAGAGAGAGAGAGACGGGGGGAGAGAGAGAGAGAGACGGGGGAGAGAGAGAGAGAGAGACGGGGGGAGAGAGAGAGAGAGACGGGGGGAGAGAGAGAGAGAGACGGGGGGAGAGAGAGAGACGGGGGAGAGAGAGGAGGCAGAGAGAGAGGAGGCAGAGAGAGAGGAGGCAGAGAGAGAGGAGGCAGAGAGAGAGACGGGGGGACAGAGAGAGAGACAGAGAGAGAGACAGAGAGAGAGACCGATGGGGGAGAGCGAGAAAGAATGACAAAGTGAGAGAGGTGTAGACTTACTTGGTGGGGGGATGAGAGGGGGAGCCTGGCTGACGTTGGGAGGAGGGGGAAGGAATGGGGGAGGAGGGATGTTTGGGGGGAGGGGCCCGGGGGGGAAGAAGGGGGGCATCTTGTTGGGGTTTTGCTCAGCGTCCGACGACGAGTGTTCCGAAATCACCTGAGACAACGAAGAAACAGCCAAATCACAACCGGGTTCGTGATTCAACAGCCAACAGAATGGGTACATGGACTGCTATGTCGGCCATGTCATTTCATGTGTTCGTGTAGGGTTGGTCCCGACACCAGTATTACTACGATACCAGGCTAAAAAGTCCTTTAAAAACCTGTTGAAAATACAAAAAAAACTCAAATGTGACTCTGGGTGTCAACATAAGGTTTTCATAACAGCAGGGACTGTTTTCCTCAGGAAATTAAAGATGATGAGTTCCTGGAAGATTTAAAACGACCTCGATATTTATGGTTTTTAACTGCCGTTTTGGACTTGATGTGTCAATGTATGGCTCATTATTTTATTTAAATCAATAATATATATTTTTTTCTGTTTAGCTCACGTAATATTACACTGAGTTTACAAAACATTAAGAACAACTTCCTAAATATTGGGTTGTGTGTGTGTGTGTGTGTGTACCTGGATGTTGTTTCCCTCCAGGTGTGTGTGTGTGTGTGTGTGTGTACCTGGATGTTGTTTCCCTCCAGGTGTGTGTGTGTGTGTGTGTGTGTGTGTGTGTGTGTGTGCGCGTACCTGGATGTTGTTTCCCTCCAGGTTGTGTCTTCGTCGTCCCTCCACTCTGCTGATGGTAGCGGTCCCTCCTCCAATCACGTCGATCGTACCACTGGTCTTCCTGAACACAACCCCACGGCGTACAACGTGAGTCACTCAGCAGACCATCTCCTCCGGAACAACAAACAGGAAGCTGTCACGACTAAGGGCCTTTTGGCTCAAGATGAGATGTTTCGTCTAGTTGGCTCTGGGATTCGAACAAGCAACCTTTCGGTTACAGGCCCCAACGCTCTTAACCACTAGACTACCTGGCCGTCTACTCAATCACTAACGACTAAGACAACGCTCTTAACCACTAGACTACCTGGCCGTCTACTCAGTCACTAACGACTAAGACAACGCTCTTAACCACTAGACTACCTGGCCGTCTACTCAGTCACTAACGACTAAGACAACGCTCTTAACCACTAGACTACCTGCCGTCTACTCAGTCATTAACGACTAAGACAACGCTCTTAACCACTAGACTACCTGCCGTCTCTTAACCACTAGACTACCTGGCGTCTACTCAGTCATTAACGACTAAGACAACGCTCTTAACCACTAGACTACCTGCCGTCTACTCAGTCACTAACGACTAAGACAACGCTCTTAACCACTAGACTACCTGGCCGTCTACTCAGTCACTAACGACTAAGACAACGCTCTTAACCACTAGACTACCTGCCGTCTACTCAGTCATTAACGACTAAGACAACGCTCTTAACCACTAGACTACCTGCCGTCTCTTAACCACTAGACTACCTGGCGTCTACTCAGTCATTAACGACTAAGACAACGCTCTTAACCACTAGACTACCTGCCGTCTACTCAGTCACTAACGACTAAGACAACGCTGTTAACCACTAGACTACCTGCTGTCTACTCGGTCATTAACGACTAAGACAACGCTGTTAACCACTAGACTACCTGGCCGTCTACTCAGTCATTAACGACTAAGACAACGCTCTTAACCACTAGACTACCTGCTGCCAACTCGGTCATTAACGACTAAGACAACGCTGTTAACCACTAGACTACCTGGCCGTCTACTCAGTCACTAACGACTAAGACAACGCTCTTAACCACTAGACTACCTGGCCGTCTACTCAGTCACTAACGACTAAGACAACGCTCTTAACCACTAGACTACCTGCCGTCTACTCAGTCATTAACGACTAAGACAACGCTCTTAACCACTAGACTACCTGCCGTCTCTTAACCACTAGACTACCTGGCGTCTACTCAGTCATTAACGACTAAGACAACGCTCTTAACCACTAGACTACCTGCCGTCTACTCAGTCACTAACGACTAAGACAACGCTGTTAACCACTAGACTACCTGCTGTCTACTCGGTCATTAACGACTAAGACAACGCTGTTAACCACTAGACTACCTGGCCGTCTACTCAGTCATTAACGACTAAGACAACGCTCTTAACCACTAGACTACCTGCCGTCTACTCAGTCACTAACGACTAAGACAACGCTCTTAACCACCAGACTACCTGCCGTCTACTCAGTCATTAACGACTAAGACAACGCTCTTAACCACTAGACTACCTGGCGTCTACTCAGTCATTAACGACTAAGACAACGCTCTTAACCACTAGACTACCTGGCTGTCTACTCAGTCACTAACGACTAAGACAACGCTCTTAACCACTAGACTACCTGCTGTCTACTCAGTCACTAACGACTAAGACAACGCTCTTAACCACTAGACTACCTGCCGTCTACTCAGTCACTAACGACTAAGACAACGCTCTTAACCACTAGACTACCTGGCCGTCTACTCAGTCATCAACGACTAAGACAACGTTCTTAACCACTAGACTACCTGGCCGTCTACTCAGTCATTAACGACTAAGACAACGCTCTTAACCACTAGACTACCTGCCGTCTACTCAGTCACTAACGACTAAGACAACGCTCTTAACCACTAGACTACCTGGCCGTCTCTTAACCACTAGACTACCTGGCGTCTACTCAGTCATTAACGACTAAGACAACGCTCTTAACCACTAGACTACCTGGCCGTCTACTCGGTCACTAACGACTAAGACAACGCTCTTAACCACTAGACTACCTGCCGTCTACTCAGTCATTAACGACTAAGACAACGCTCTTAACCACTAGACTACCTGGCCGTCTACTCAGTCATTAACGACTAAGACAACGCTGTTAACCACTAGACTACCTGCCGTCTACTCAGTCATTAACGACTAAGACAACGCTCTTAACCACTAGACTACCTGGCTGTCTACTCAGTCACTAACGACTAAGACAACGCTCTTAACCACTAGACTACCTGGCCGTCTACTCAGTCATTAACGACTAAGACAACGCTGTTAACCACTAGACTACCTGGCCGTCTACTCAGTCATTAACGACTAAGACAACGCTCTTAACCACTAGACTACCTGGCCGTCTACTCAGTCATTAACGACTAAGACAACGCTGTTAACCACTAGACTACCTGCTGTCTACTCAGTCATTAACGACTAAGACAACGCTGTTAACCACCAGACTACCTGGCCGTCTACTCAGTCATTAACGACTAAGACAACGCTGTTAACCACCATACTACCTGGCCGTCTACTCAGTCATTAACGACTAAGACAACGCTGTTAACCACCATACTACCTGGCCGTCTACTCAGTCATTAACGACTAAGACAACGCTCTTAACCACTAGACTACCTGCCGTCTACTCAGTCATTAACACTGAGTTTACCGTCTATACTCTCTACCAACTAATACACAGCCACATGCACAGATCGGTACCTAACCACCACAGACAGATCGGTACCTAACCACCACACCAGACAGATCGGGGTACCTAACCACCACACCACAGACAGATCGGGGTACCTAACCACCACACCACAGACAGATCGGGGTACCTAACCACCACACCACAGACAGATCGGGGTACCTCACCACCACAGACAGATCGGGGTACCTAACCACCACAGACAGATCGGGGTACCTCACCACCACAGACAGATCGGGGTACCTAACCACCACAGACAGATCAGGGTACCTAACCACCACAGACAGATCGGTACCTAACCACCACAGACAGATCGGGGTACCTAACCACCACAGACAGATCGGTACCTAACCACCACAGACAGATCGGTACCTAACCACCACAGACAGATCGGTACCTAACCACCACAGACAGATCGGTACCTAACCACCACAGACAGTTCGGTACCTAACCACCACAGACAGATCGGGGTACCTAACCACCACAGACAGATCGGGGTACCTCACCACCACAGACAGATCGGGGTACCTAACCACCACAGACAGATCAGGGTACCTAACCACCACAGACAGATCGGTACCTAACCACCACAGACAGATCGGGGTACCTAACCACCACAGACAGATCGGTACCTAACCACCACAGACAGATCGGTACCTAACCACCACAGACAGATCGGTACCTAACCACCACAGACAGTTCGGTACCTAACCACCACAGACAGATCGGGGTACCTCACCACCACAGACAGATCGGGGTACCTAACCACCACAGACAGATCGGGGTACCTAACCACCACAGACAGATCGGGGTACCTAACCACCACAGACAGATCGGGGTACCTAACCACCACAGACAGATCGGGGTACCTAACCACCACAGACAGATCGGGGTACCTAACCACCACAGACAGATCGGGGTACCTAACCACCACAGACAGATCAGTACCTAACCACCACAGACAGATCAGTACCTAACCACCACAGACAGATCAGTACCTAACCACCACAGACAGATCAGTACCTAACCACCACAGACAGATCAGTACCTAACCACCACAGACAGATCAGTACCTAACCACCACAGACAGATCAGTACCTAACCACCACAGACAGATCAGTACCTAACCACCACAGACAGATCAGTACCTAACCACCACAGACAGGACACTAAAGTCAGAAAGGACAACACACAGCAGCACTAATACACATATGATGTAGAATCTGTTATGACATGTCTATAACATGGCTATCACCTGTCACACACACACGTGAGTCAACGTGCATACGTGTGTTGCATTTAAATGTCTTTACTGTTGCCAAGATGATGACTCCCGTTAAACTTAACGTTGCCGTGGTGACAACGCTACCACGTTGTGCCCTAACGACGCGATGCAACCACAACGTTTGTCACTGGTTTATCGGCCGAGGGAAATTAAAATGAGTTTATTCTGTGTTTTAAATAGCATCTGGAAAAGACACAATACTCTACATGGATGTATCAGTGTGTTGTGTAAACAAGCCCCATCCCACTCATCTGGAAAAGACAGAATACTGTACATGGATGTATCAGTGTGTTGTGAGAACAAGCCCCATCCCACTCATCTGGAAAAGACAGAATACTCTACATGGATGTATCAGTGTGTTGTGAGAACAAGCCCCATCCCACTCATCTGGAAAAGACAGAATACTGTACATGGATGTATCAGTGTGTTGTGAGAACAAGCCCCATCCCACTCATCTGGAAAAGACAATACTCTACATGGATGTATCAGTGTGTTGATGAGAACAAGCCCCATCCCACTCATCTGGAAAAGACAGAATACTCTACATGGATGTATCAGTGTGTTGTGAGAACAAGCCCCATCCCACTCATCTGGAAAAGACAATACTCTACATGGATGTATCAGTGTGTTGATGTGAACAAGCCCCATCCCACTCACGTATAGTAGGACATGTCCTGGACGGGGGGAGCAGTCCACTGTGGGGGGGAGATCCTACCATCAGGGGGAGAAGGAGGGAGACACAGTTAGACCTCCCCTCACACACTCAGAGGAACTCAGAGGAACTCATTCGTGTGTACAGTGAGAGGAGAAAAACGGAAGCAAGCAGTCTACTGCATCTCTGTCTGTCTGTCCTTCTGTCCATCTCTCGCTCTCTTTCTCTCTACCTCTATCTGTCACTCACTCACTGTCTGTCTTTCTATCTATCTGCTTGTCTCTGTCTGTCTGTCTGTCTGCCTGTCTGTCTGTGTCAGCCTGTCTGTCAGCTTGTCTGTCTGCCTGTCTGTCTGCTTGTCTGTCTGCCTGTCTGTCTGCCTGTCTGTCTGTCTGCCTGTCTGTGTCAGCCTGTCTGTCTGTGTCAGCCTGTCTGTCTGTGTCAGCCTGTCTGTCAGCTTGTCTGTCTGTCTGCCTGTCTGTGTCTGTCTGTCTGCTTGTCTGTGTCAGCCTGTCTGTCTGTGTCAGCCTGTCTGTCAGCTTGTCTGTCTGTCTGCCTGTCTGTGTCTATCTATCTGCTTGTCTCTGTCTGTCTGTCAGCCTGTCTGTCTGTGTCAGCCTGTCTGTCAGCTTGTCTGTCTGCTTGTCTGTCTGTCTGCTTGTCTGTGTCTGTCTGTCTGTCCACTGCCAGACAGTGTTTTGCCAAATCCTCTACCAGAGCTAATACATGAGTCTCTATCATGTCTCTTAACGTGTCCTAGGATAACCTTACTGTCTCTTAACCTGTCCTAGGATAACCTTACCGTCTCTTAACCTGTCCTAGGATAACCTCACTGTCTGTATCTGTCCTAGGATAACCTGTCTCTTAACCTGTCCTAGGATAACCTCACCGTCTCTTAACCTGTCCTAGGATAACATCACCGTCTCTTAACCTGTCCTAGGATAACCTCACCGTCTCTTAACCTGTCCTAGGATAACCTCACTGTCTCTTAACCTGTCCTAGGATAACCTCACCGTCTCTTAACCTGTCCTAGGATAACCTCACCGTCTCTTAACCTGTCCTAGGATAACCTCACCGTCTCTTAACCTGTCCTAGGATAACCTCACCGTCTCTTAACCTGTCCTAGGATAACCTCACCGTCTGTACTTGTCCTAGGCTAACCTTACCGTCTGTACTTGTCCTAGGCTAACCTTACTGTCTGTTCCTGTCCTAAGCTAACCTTACTGTCTGTTCCTGGCCTAGGCTAACCTTACTGTCTGTACCTGTCCTAGGCTAACCTTACTGTCTGTACCTGTCCTAGGCTAACCTTACTGTCTGTACCTGTCCTAGGCTAACCTTACTGTCTGTACCTGTCCTAGGCTAACCTTACTGTCTGTACCTGTCCTAGGATAACCTTACAGTCCGTCTATATGTACCTGTCCTAAGCTAACCTTACGATCTGTCTCTACCTGTCCTATGCTAAGCTTACGGCTCTTATTCATCTGAGGACCTATGTACAGCTCTTATTCATCTGAGGACCTGTGTACAGCTCTTATTCATCTGATGACCTGTGTACAGCTCTTATTCATCTGAGGACCTGTGTACAGCTCTTATTCATCTGAGGACCTGTGTACAGCTCTAATTCATCTGAGGACCTGTGTACAGCTCTAATTCATCTGAGGACCTGTGTACAGCTCTTATTCATCTGAGGACCTGTGTACAGCTCTTATTCATCTGATGACCTGTGTACAGCTCTTATTCATCTGAGGACCTGTGTACAGCTCTTATTCATCTGAGGACCTGTGTACAGCTCTTACCTGGTAGTGTTCATGGATGACTTGTAGATGTTGGCTGTAGTGGTGAAGTCAGGTTTGGACGTGTGGATGGGTAAACTCACTTCCTTCTCATTCCCCGTCCTGCCCTGCTGAACCTGAGGGGAGTAGAGTAGGGACATCTTTAAGTTTATAACATCTTGGGTTTGACCATTTTACAGTAGTAGGACCTCTTTAAAAATTGATATCTTGGTTTTAAACAACTCTGGCTTATCTGTTTTACACTGATTATCATATGGCAATTCAATGAGACAAAGAAGGAAGGGAATTGAGAAGAGGAGAGAGAGAGAGAAGGAAGGGAATTGAGAAGAGAGAGAGAGAAGGAATGGAATTGAGAAGAGGAGAGACAGAGAAGGAAGGGAATTGAGAAGAGGAGAGAGAGAGAAGGAAGGGAATTGAGAAGAGGAGAGAGAGAGAAGGAATGGAATTGAGAAGAGGAGAGACAGAGAGAAGGAAGGGAATTGAGAAGAGGAGAGAGAGAGAAGGAAGGGAATTGAGAAGAGGAGAGACAGAGAAGGAAGGGAATTGAGAAGAGGAGAGAGAGAGAAGGAATGGAATTGAGAAGAGGAGAGACAGAGAGAAGGAAGGGAATTGAGAAGAGGAGAGAGAGAGAAGGAAGGGAATTGAGAGAGAGAGAGAGAGAGAAGGAAGGGAATTGAGAAGAGAGAGAGAGAAGGAAGGGAATTGAGAGGAGGAGAGACAGAGAGAAGGAAGGGAATTGAGAAGAGGAGAGAGAGAGAAGGAAGGGAATTGAGAAGAGGAGAGAGAGAGAGAAGGAAGGGAATTGAGAAGAGAGAGAGAGAAGGAATGGAATTGAGAAGAGGAGAGACAGAGAAGGAAGGGAATTGAGAAGAGAGAGAGAGAAGGAATGGAATTGAGAAGAGGAGAGACAGAGAAGGAAGGGAATTGAGAAGAGGAGAGACAGAGAGAAGGAAGGGAATTGAGAAGAGGAGAGACAGAGAGAAGGAAGGGAATTGAGAAGAGGAGAGACAGAGAGAAGGAAGGGAATTGAGAAGAGGAGAGACAGAGAGAAGGAAGGGAATTGAGAGGAGGAGAGAGAGAAGGAAGTGGAGGAGATGTTGTATCTTAGGGATTTAGCTGGTAGTGGAGGAGATGTATCTTACAGTGATTTAGCTGGTGGTGGAGGAGATGTTGTATCTTACAGTGATTTAGCTGGTGGTGGAGGAGATGTTGTATCTTAAAGTGATTTAGCTGGTGGTGGAGGAGATGTTGTATCTTACAGTGATTTAGCTGGTAGTGGAGGAGATGTTGTATCTTAGTGATTTAGCTGGTGGAGGAGGAGATGTTGTATCTTACAGTGATTTAGCTGGTAGTGGAGGAGATGTTGTATCTTACAGTGATTTAGCTGGTGGTGGAGGAGATGTTGTATCTTAGTGATTTAGCTGGTAGTGGAAGAGATGTTGTATCTTACAGTGATTTAGCTGGTAGTGGAAGAGATGTTGTATCTTACAGTGATTTAGCTGGTAGTGGAGGAGATGTTGTATCTTAGTGATTTAGCTGGTAGTGGAGGAGATGTTGTATCTTTCAGTGATTTAGCTGGTAGTGGAGGAGATGTTGTATCTTAGTGATTTAGCTGGTAGTGGAGGAGATGTTGTATCTTACAGTGATTTAGCTGGTAGTGGAGGAGATGTTGTATCTTACAGTGATTTAGCTGGTAGTGGAGGAGATGTTGTATCTTACAGTGATTTAGCTGGTAGTGGAGGAGATGTTGTATCTTACAGTGATTTAGCTGGTAGTGGAGGAGATGTTGTATCTTAGTGATTTAGCTGGTAGTGGAGGAGATGTTGTATCTTACAGTGATTTAGCTGGTAGTGGAGGAGATGTATCTTACAGTGATTTAGCTGGTAGTGGAGGAGATGTTGTATCTTACAGTGATTTAGCTGGCAGTGGAGGAGATGTTGTATCTTAGTGATTTAGCTGGTAGTGGAGGAGATGTTGTATCTTAGTGATTTAGCTGGTAGTGGAGGAGATGTTGTATCTTAGTGATTTAGCTGGTAGTGGAGGAGATGTTGTATCTTACAGTGATTTAGCTGGTAGTGGAGGAGATGTTGTAGCTTACAGTGATTTAGCTGGTAGTGGAGGAGATGTTGTATCTTAGTGATTTAGCTGGTAGTGGAGGAGATGTTGTATCAGTGATTTAGCTGGTAGTGGAGGAGATGTTGTATCTTAGTGATTTAGCTGGTAGTGGAGGAGATGTTGTATCTTAGTGATTTAGCTGGTAGTGGAGGAGATGTTGTATCTTACAGTGATTTAGCTGGTAGTGGAGGAGATGTTGTATCTTACAGTGATTTAGCTGGTAGTGGAGGAGATGTTGTATCTTAGTGATTTAGCTGGTAGTGGAGGAGATGTTGTATCTTACAGTGATTTAGCTGGTAGTGGAGGAGATGTTGTAGCTTACAGTGATTTAGCTGGTAGTGGAGGAGATGTTGTATCTTAGTGATTTAGCTGGTAGTGGAGGAGATGTTGTATCAGTGATTTAGCTGGTAGTGGAGGAGATGTTGTATCTTAGTGATTTAGCTGGTAGTGGAGGAGATGTTGTATCTTACAGTGATTTAGCTGGTAGTGGAGGAGATGTTGTATCTTAGTGATTTAGCTGGTAGTGGAGGAGATGTTGTATCTTACAGTGATTTAGCTGGTAGTGGATGAGATGTTGTATCTTAGTGATTTAGCTGGTGGTGGAGGAGATGTTGTATCTTAGTGATTTAGCTGGTAGTGGAGGAGATGTTGTATCTTAGTGATTTAGCTGGTAGTGGAGGAGATGTTGTATCTTACAGTGATTTAGCTGGTGGTGGAGGAGATGTTGTATCTTAGTGATTTAGCTGGTAGTGAAGGAGATGTTGTATCTTAGTGATTTAGCTGGTAGTGGAGGAGATGTTGTATCTTAGTTATTTAGCTGGTAGTGGAGGAGATGTTGTATCTTACAGTGATTTAGCTGGTAGTGGAGGAGATGTTGTGTCTTACAGTGATTTAGCTGGTAGTGGAGGAGATGTTGTATCTTAGTGATTTAGCTGGTAGTGGAGGAGATGTTGTATCTGACAGTGATTTAGCTGGTGGTGGTGGAGATGTTGTGTCTTACAGTGATTTAGCTGGTAGTGGAGGAGATGTTGTATCTGTGATTTAGCTGGTAGTGGAGGAGATGTTGTATCAGTGATTTAGCTGGTAGTGGAGGAGATGTTGTATCAGTGATTTAGCTGGTAGTGGAGGAGATGTTGTATCTTAGTGATTTAGCTGGTAGTGGAGGACATGTTGTATCTTACAGTGATTTAGCTGGTAGTGGAGGAGATGTTCTATCTTAGTGATTTAGCTGGTAGTGGAGGAGATGTTGTATCTTACAGTGATTTAGCTGGTAGTGGAGGAGATGTTGTATCTTAGTGATTTAGCTGGTGGTGGAGGAGATGTTGTATCTTAGTGATTTAGCTGGTGGTGGAGGAGATGTTGTATCTTAGTGATTTAGCTGGTAGTGGAGGAGATGTTGTATCTTACAGTGATTTAGCTGGTAGTGAAGGAGATGTTGTGTCTTACAGTGATTTAGCTGGTAGTGGAGGAGATGTTGTATCTTAGTGATTTAGCTGGTAGTGGAGGAGATGTTGTATCTTACAGTGATTTAGCTGGTAGTGGAGGAGATGTTGTATCTGACAGTGATTTAGCTGGTGGTGGAGGAGATGTTGTGTCTTACAGTGATTTAGCTGGTAGTGGAGGAGATGTTGTATCTTAGTGATTTAGCTGGTAGTGGAGGAGATGTTGTATCTTAGTGATTTAGCTGGTAGTGGAGGAGATGTTGTATCTTAGTGATTTAGCTGGTAGTGGAGGAGATGTTGTATCTTAGTGATTTAGCTGGTATTGGAGGATATGTTGTATCTTAGTGATTTAGCTGGTAGTGAAGGAGATGTTGTATCTTACAGTGATGTAGTTGGTAGTGGAGGAGATGTTGTATCTTACAGTGATTTAGCTGGTAGTGGAGGAGATGTTGTATCTTAGTGATTTAGCTGGTAGTGGAGGAGATGTTGTATCTTAGTGATTTAGCTGGTAGTGGAGGAGATGTTGTATCTTAGTGATTTAGCTGGTAGTGGAGGAGATGTTGTATCTTAGTGATTTAGCTGGTATTGGAGGAGATGTTGTATCTTAGTGATTTAGCTGGTAGTGAAGGAGATGTTGTATCTTACAGTGATTTAGTTGGTAGTGGAGGAGATGTTGGTAGTGGAGGAGATGTTGTATCTTAGTGATTTAGCTGGTAGTGGAGGAGATGTTGTATCTTACAGTGATTTAGCTGGTGGTGGAGGAGATGTTGTATCTTAGTGATTTAGCTGGTAGTGAAGGAGATGTTGTATCTTAGTGATTTAGCTGGTAGTGGAGGAGATGTTGTATCTTAGTTATTTAGCTGGTAGTGGAGGAGATGTTGTATCTTACAGTGATTTAGCTGGTAGTGGAGGAGATGTTGTGTCTTACAGTGATTTAGCTGGTAGTGGAGGAGATGTTGTATCTTAGTGATTTAGCTGGTAGTGGAGGAGATGTTGTATCTGACAGTGATTTAGCTGGTGGTGGTGGAGATGTTGTGTCTTACAGTGATTTAGCTGGTAGTGGAGGAGATGTTGTATCTGTGATTTAGCTGGTAGTGGAGGAGATGTTGTATCAGTGATTTAGCTGGTAGTGGAGGAGATGTTGTATCAGTGATTTAGCTGGTAGTGGAGGAGATGTTGTATCTTAGTGATTTAGCTGGTAGTGGAGGACATGTTGTATCTTACAGTGATTTAGCTGGTAGTGGAGGAGATGTTCTATCTTAGTGATTTAGCTGGTAGTGGAGGAGATGTTGTATCTTACAGTGATTTAGCTGGTAGTGGAGGAGATGTTGTATCTTAGTGATTTAGCTGGTGGTGGAGGAGATGTTGTATCTTAGTGATTTAGCTGGTGGTGGAGGAGATGTTGTATCTTAGTGATTTAGCTGGTAGTGGAGGAGATGTTGTATCTTACAGTGATTTAGCTGGTAGTGAAGGAGATGTTGTGTCTTACAGTGATTTAGCTGGTAGTGGAGGAGATGTTGTATCTTAGTGATTTAGCTGGTAGTGGAGGAGATGTTGTATCTTACAGTGATTTAGCTGGTAGTGGAGGAGATGTTGTATCTGACAGTGATTTAGCTGGTGGTGGAGGAGATGTTGTGTCTTACAGTGATTTAGCTGGTAGTGGAGGAGATGTTGTATCTTAGTGATTTAGCTGGTAGTGGAGGAGATGTTGTATCTTAGTGATTTAGCTGGTAGTGGAGGAGATGTTGTATCTTAGTGATTTAGCTGGTATTGGAGGATATGTTGTATCTTAGTGATTTAGCTGGTAGTGAAGGAGATGTTGTATCTTACAGTGATGTAGTTGGTAGTGGAGGAGATGTTGTATCTTACAGTGATTTAGCTGGTAGTGGAGGAGATGTTGTATCTTAGTGATTTAGCTGGTAGTGGAGGAGATGTTGTATCTTAGTGATTTAGCTGGTAGTGGAGGAGATGTTGTATCTTAGTGATTTAGCTGGTAGTGGAGGAGATGTTGTATCTTAGTGATTTAGCTGGTATTGGAGGAGATGTTGTATCTTAGTGATTTAGCTGGTATTGGAGGAGATGTTGTATCTTAGTGATTTAGCTGGTAGTGGAGGAGATGTTGGTAGTGGAGGAGATGTTGTATCTTAGTGATTTAGCTGGTAGTGAAGGAGATGTTGTATCTTACAGTGATTTAGCTGGTAGTGGAGGAGATGTTGTATCTTAGTGATTTAGCTGGTAGTGGAGGAGATGTTGTATCTTAGTGATTTAGCTGGTAGTGGAGGAGATGTTGTATCTTAGTGATTTAGCTGGTAGTGGAGGAGATGTTGTATCTTAGTGATTTAGCTGGTAGTGGAGGAGATGTTGTATCTTAGTGATTTAGCTGGTAGTGGAGGAGATGTTGTATCTGACAGTAATTTAGCTGGTAGTGGAGGAGATGTTGTATCTTAGTGATTTAGCTGGTAGTGGAGGAGATGTTGTATCTGACAGTGATTTAGCTGGTGGTGGAGGAGATGTTGTGTCTTACAGTGATTTAGCTGGTAGTGGAGGAGATGTTGTATCTTAGTGATTTAGCTGGTAGTGGAGATGTTGTATCTTAGTGATTTAGCTGGTAGTGGAGGAGATGTTGTATCTTAGTGATTTAGCTGGTATTGGAGGATATGTTGTATCTTAGTGATTTAGCTGGTAGTGAAGGAGATGTTGTATCTTAGTGATTTAGCTGGTAGTGGAGGAGATGTTGTATCTTAGTGATTTAGCTGGTATTGGAGGATATGTTGTATCTTAGTGATTTAGTTGGTAGTGGAGGAGATGTTGTATCTGACAGTGATTTAGCTGGTAGTGAAGGAGATGTTGTATCTGACAGTGATTTAGCTGGTAGTGAAGGAGATGTTGTATCTTAGTGATTTAGCTGGTAGTGGAGGAGATGTTGTATCTTACAGTGATTTAGCTGGTAGTGGAGGAGATGTTGTATCTTACAGTGATTTAGCTGGTAGTGGAGGAGATGTATCTTACAGTGATTTAGCTGGTAGTGGAGGAGATGTTGTATCTTAGTGATTTAGCTGGTAGTGGAGGAGATGTTGTATCAGTGATTTAGCTGGTAGTGGAGGAGATGTTGTATCTTAGTGATTTAGCTGGTAGTGGAGGAGATGTTGTATCTTACAGTGATTTAGCTGGTAGTGGAGGAGATGTTGTATCTTAGTGATTTAGCTGGTAGTGGAGGAGATGTTGTATCTTACAGTGATTTAGCTGGTAGTGGATGAGATGTTGTATCTTAGTGATTTAGCTGGTGGTGGAGGAGATGTTGTATCTTAGTGATTTAGCTGGTAGTGGAGGAGATGTTGTATCTTAGTGATTTAGCTGGTAGTGGAGGAGATGTTGTATCTTACAGTGATTTAGCTGGTGGTGGAGGAGATGTTGTATCTTACAGTGATTTAGCTGGTAGTGAAGGAGATGTTTTATCTTAGTGATTTAGCTGGTAGTGGAGGAGATGTTGTATCTTAGTTATTTAGCTGGTAGTGGAGGAGATGTTGTATCTTACAGTGATTTAGCTGGTAGTGGAGGAGATGTTGTGTCTTACAGTGATTTAGCTGGTAGTGGAGGAGATGTTGTATCTTAGTGATTTAGCTGGTAGTGGAGGAGATGTTGTATCTGACAGTGATTTAGCTGGTGGTGGTGGAGATGTGTCTTACAGTGATTTAGCTGGTAGTGGAGGAGATGTTGTATCTGTGATTTAGCTGGTAGTGGAGGAGATGTTGTATCAGTGATTTAGCTGGTAGTGGAGGACATGTTGTATCTTACAGTGATTTAGCTGGTAGTGGAGGAGATGTTCTATCTTAGTGATTTAGCTGGTAGTGGAGGAGATGTTGTATCTTACAGTGATTTAGCTGGTAGTGGAGGAGATGTTGTATCTTAGTGATTTAGCTGGTGGTGGAGGAGATGTTGTATCTTAGTGATTTAGCTGGTGGTGGAGGAGATGTTGTATCTTAGTGATTTAGCTGGTAGTGGAGGAGATGTTGTATCTTAGTGATTTAGCTGGTAGTGGAGGAGATGTTGTATCTTACAGTGATTTAGCTGGTGGTGGAGGAGATGTTGTATCTTAGTGATTTAGCTGGTAGTGAAGGAGATGTTGTATCTTAGTGATTTAGCTGGTAGTGGAGGAGATGTTGTATCTTAGTTATTTAGCTGGTAGTGGAGGAGATGTTGTATCTTACAGTGATTTAGCTGGTAGTGAAGGAGATGTTGTGTCTTACAGTGATTTAGCTGGTAGTGGAGGAGATGTATCTTAGTGATTTAGCTGGTAGTGGAGGAGATGTTGTATCTTACAGTGATTTAGCTGGTAGTGGAGGAGATGTTGTATCTGACAGTGATTTAGCTGGTGGTGGAGGAGATGTTGTGTCTTACAGTGATTTAGCTGGTAGTGGAGGAGATGTTGTATCTTAGTGATTTAGCTGGTAGTGGAGGAGATGTTGTATCTTAGTGATTTAGCTGGTAGTGGAGGAGATGTTGTATCTTAGTGATTTAGCTGGTATTGGAGGATATGTTGTATCTTAGTGATTTAGCTGGTAGTGAAGGAGATGTTGTATCTTACAGTGATGTAGTTGGTAGTGGAGGAGATGTTGTATCTTACAGTGATTTAGCTGGTAGTGGAGGAGATGTTGTATCTTAGTGATTTAGCTGGTAGTGGAGGAGATGTTGTATCTTAGTGATTTAGCTGGTAGTGGAGGAGATGTTGTATCTTAGTGATTTAGCTGGTAGTGGAGGAGATGTTGTATCTTAGTGATTTAGCTGGTAGTGAAGGAGATGTTGTATCTTACAGTGATTTAGTTGGTAGTGGAGGAGATGTTGGTAGTGGAGGAGATGTTGTATCTTAGTGATTTAGCTGGTAGTGAAGGAGATGTTGTATCTTACAGTGATTTAGCTGGTAGTGGAGGAGATGTTGTATCTTAGTGATTTAGCTGGTAGTGGAGATGTTGTATCTTAGTGATTTAGCTGGTAGTGGAGGAGATGTTGTATCTTAGTGATTTAGCTGGTAGTGGAGGAGATGTTGTATCTTAGTGATTTAGCTGGTAGTGGAGGAGATGTTGTATCTTAGTGATTTAGCTGGTAGTGGAGGAGATGTTGTATCTGACAGTAATTTAGCTGGTAGTGGAGGAGATGTTGTATCTTAGTGATTTAGCTGGTAGTGGAGGAGATGTTGTATCTGACAGTGATTTAGCTGGTGGTGGAGGAGATGTTGTGTCTTACAGTGATTTAGCTGGTAGTGGAGGAGATGTTGTATCTTAGTGATTTAGCTGGTAGTGGAGGAGATGTTGTATCTTAGTGATTTAGCTGGTAGTGGAGGAGATGTTGTATCTTAGTGATTTAGCTGGTATTGGAGGATATGTTGTATCTTAGTGATTTAGCTGGTAGTGAAGGAGATGTTGTATCTTACAGTGATTTAGTTGGTAGTGGAGGAGATGTTGTATCTTACAGTGATTTAGCTGGTAGTGGAGGAGATGTTGTATCTGACAGTGATTTAGCTGGTAGTGAAGGAGATGTTGTATCTTAGTGATTTAGCTGGTAGTGGAGGAGATGTTGTATCTTACAGTGATTTAGCTGGTAGTGGAGGAGATGTTGTATCTTACAGTGATTTAGCTGGTAGTGGAGGAGATGTATCTTACAGTGATTTAGCTGGTAGTGGAGGAGATGTTGTATCTTAGTGATTTAGCTGGTAGTGGAGGAGATGTTGTATCTTAGTGATTTAGCTGGTAGTGGATGAGATGTTGTATCTTAGTGATTTAGCTGGTGGTGGAGGAGATGTTGTATCTTAGTGATTTAGCTGGTAGTGAAGGAGATGTTGTATCTTACAGTGATTTAGTTGGTAGTGGAGGAGATGTTGTATCTTACAGTGATTTTGCTGGTGGTGGAGGAGATGTTGACGACCTCCAGGCCCATCCTCAGCCTCTTCTGCTTGTCACAGTAGCCCTTCCACGTGTCCTCGTTGAACCCATAGTTAAAGTAGTCAGACAGGTCAGCACCTACACACACACACACACACACACGTTTATTTTTACAAACTCCTACAGTGTCCCACAGTAACCCCGCCCACAGTAACCCGTACCTGGTTTCCTCCAGGGTTTCTCCTCTGATGTCCCACAGTAACCAGTAACCCCGCCCACAGTAACCCCGCCCACAGTAACCCCGCCCACAATAACCCGTACCTGGTTTCCTCCAGGGTGTCTCCTCGAATGTCCCACAGTAACCCCGCCCACAGTAACCCCGCACCACAGTAACCCCGCCCACAGTAACCCCGAACCACAGTAACCCTGAACCACAGTAACCCCGCCCACAGTAACCCCGCACCACAGTAACCCCGCACCACAGTAACCCCGCACCACAGTAACCCCGCCCACAGTAACCCCAAACCACAGTAACCCCACACCACAGTGACCCCGCCCACAGTGACCCCGCACCACAGTAACCCCGCCCACAGTAACCCCGCCCACAGTAACCCCGCCCACAGTAACCCGTACCTGGTTTCCTCCAGGGTTTCTCCTCGAATGTCTCCATGTCCACCTCCACTACCGGGACTCCATTGATGTTTCCCGGGGCCTCCAGATCCACACCCTTTAACTTGTTCCCTACTAGAGAGAGAATAGAAACCAGAACACCACATGGAAGAGAAACATTTAGAATATCTACCAGGGTTAAAATATACAGAGGACAATTTAGTACATCAATCAAAACATTTTAATCAACAATATCTACATTTATACCATCTAGTTCCACAAAGCTGCCCAAGACATGGAGGTGGGACTGGACACCTATGGTGGTGGGACTGGACACGTATGGTGGTGGGAATGGACACCTATGGTGGTGGGAATGGACACCTATGGTGGTGGGACTGGACACGTATGGTGGTGGGAATGGACACCTATGGTGGTGGGAATGGACACCTATGGTGGTGGGAATGGACACCTATGGTGGTGGGAATGGACACCTATGGTGGTGGGAATGGACACCTATGGTGGTGGGACTGGACACCTATGGAGGTGGGAATGGACACCTATGGAGATGGGAATGGACACCTATCAAGACATGGTGGTGGGACTGGACACCTATGGTGGTGGGAATGGACACTTATGGTGGTGGGAATGGACACCTATCAAGACATGGTGGTGGGAATGGACACTTATGGTGGTGGGAATAGACACCTATCAAGACATGGTGGTGGGAATGGACACCTATCAAGACATGGTGGTGGGACTGGACACCTATGGTGGTGGGAATGGACACTTATGGTGGTGGGAATGGACACCTATCAAGACATGGTGGTGGGAATGGACACCTATCAAGACATGGTGGTGAGAATGGACACCTATGGTGGTGGGACTGGACACGTATGGTGGTGGGACTGGACACGTATGGTGGTGGGAATGGACACGTATGGTGGTGGGACTGGACACCTATGGTGGTGGGACTGGACACCTATGGAGATGGGTATGGACACTTATGGTGGTGGGAATGGACACCTATCAAGACATGGTGGTGGGACTGGACACCTATGGTGGTGGGAATGGACACTTATGGTGGTGGGAATGGACACCTATCAAGACATGGTGGTGGGACTGGACACCTATGGTGGTGGGAATGGACACCTATGGTGGTGGGAATGGACACCTATTAAGACATGGTGGTGGGAATGGACACCTATCAAGACATGGTGGTGGGAATGGACACCTATCAAGACATGGTGGTGGGACTGGACACCTATGGTGGTGGGAATGGACACCTATCAAGACATGGTGGTGGGAATGGACACCTATCAAGACATGGTGGTGGGACTGGACACCTATGGTGGTGGGAATGGACACCTATGGTGGTGGGAATGGACACCTATGGTGGTGGGAATGGACACCTATGGTGGTGAGAATGGACACCTATGGTGGTGGGAATGGACACCTATGGTGGTGAGAATGGACACCTATGGTGGTGAAAATGGACACCTATGGTGGTGGGAATGGACACCTATGGTGGTGGGAATGGACACCTATGGTGGTGGGAATGGACACCTATGGTGGTGGGACTGGACACCTATGGTGGTGGGACTGGACACCTATGGTGGTGGGACTGGACACCTATGGTGGTGGGACTGGACACCTATGGTGGTGGGAATGGACACCTATGGTGGTGGGAATGGACACCTATCAAGACATGGTGGTGGGAATGGACACCTACCAAGACATGGTGGTGGGACTGGACACCTATCAAGACATGGTGGTGGGAATGGACACCTATGGTGGTGGGAATGGACACCTATGGTGGTGGGACTGGACACCTATGGTGGTGGGACTGGACACCTATCAAGACATGGTGGTGGGAATGGACACCTATCAAGACATGGTGGTGGGAATGGACACCTATCAAGACATGGTGGTGGGAATGGACACCTATCAAGACATGGTGGTGGGACTGGACACCTATCAAGACATGGTGGTGGGAATGGACACCTATGGTGGTGGGACTGGACACCTATCAAGACATGGTGGTGGGACTGGACACCTATCAAGACATGGTGGTGGGACTGGACACCTATCAAGACATGGTGGTGGGAATGGACACCTATCAAGACATGGTGGTGGGACTGGACACCTATCAAGACATGGTGGTGGGAATGGACACCTATCAAGACATGGTGGTGGGAATGGACACCTATCAAGACATGGTGGTGGGAATGGACACCTATCAAGACATGGAGGTGGGAATGGACACCTATCAAGACATGGTGGTGGGAATGGACACCTATGGTGGTGGGAATGGACACCTATCAAGACATGGTGGTGGGAATGGACACCTATGGTGGTGGGAATGGACACCTATCAAGACATGGTGGTGGGACTGGACACCTATCAAGACATGGTGGTGGGACTGGACACCTATGGTGGTGGGAATGGACACCTATCAAGACATGGTGGTGGGACTGGACACCTACGGTGGTGGGAATGGACACCTATCAAGACATGGTGGTGGGAATGGACACCTATGGTGGTGGGACTGGACACCTATGGTGGTGGGACTGGACACCTATGGTGGTGGGACTGGACACCTATGGTGGTGGGACTGGACACCTATGGTGGTGGGACTGGACACCTATGGTGGTGGGACTGGACACCTATGGTGGTGGGACTGGACACCTATCAAGACATGGTGGTGGGACTGGACACCTATCAAGACATGGTGGTGGGAATGGACACCTATCAAGACATGGTGGTGGGACTGGACACCTATCAAGACATGGTGGTGGGACTGGACACCTATCAAGACATGGTGGTGGGACTGGACACCTATCAAGACATGGTGGTGGGAATGGACACCTATCAAGACATGGTGGTGGGAATGGACACCTATCAAGACATGGTGGTGGGACTGGACACCTCTATCAGCCTGTACTACACATTTCCCACTCCATGTCGGCCTGTGTAAAGTCAGGTGCATAGAACAGGTGAAGAACAGAACACTACAGTACCTGTTCCATAGGGTCTGGCTCCCGCTGTCTTTATGTTCAGGTTGACAGGAGCCACTCCATACGTTCTACAACAACAAACCAGACATGTCAACAACAACAACAACAAACCAGACATGTCAACAACAACAAACCAGACATGTCAACAACAACAAACCAGACATGTCAACAACAACAACAACAAACCAGACATGTCAACAACAACAAACCAGACATGTCAACAACAACAACAACAAACCAGACATGTCAACAACAACAACAACAGCGTTAAAGGCTGTGAAATACAATAGATGAATTCAGGCTCATCAGCTGTACTTAAAACCCCTTATCTGGGAATAATAAGGTCAGATCGGCTTAGACATTACGTGTGAACTATCCCTTTAAAGACATTACGGGTAAACTATCCCTTTAAAGACATTACGGGTGAACTATCCCTTTAAAGACATTACGGGTGAACTATCCCTTTAAAGACATTACGGGTGAACTATCCCTTTAAAGACATTACGGGTGAACTATCCCTTTAAAGACATTACGGGTGAACTATCCCTTTAAAGACATTACGGGTGAACTATCCCTTTAAAGACATTACGGGTGAACTATCCCTTTAAAGACATTACGGGTGAACTATCCCTTTAAAGACATTACGGATGAACTATCCCTCTAAAGACCGTAGCTAGCATTAAATGTATCTTGTAAAAAAAAAAAACTATCAATCTTAACATAATTACTAGTTAACTTCACACGGTTGATGATATTACTAGTTTAACTAGCTTGTCCCTGCGTTGCATATAATCGATGCGGTGCCCGTTAATTTATCATCCCAATCACAAGCCTACTTCGCCAAACGGCTGACGATTTAACAAGCGCATTCGCGAAAAAAGCACAGTTTGTTGCACCAATGTACCGAACCCTAAACACCAATGTACCTAACCCTAAACACCAATGTACCTAACCCTAAACACCAATGTACCTAACCCTAATCACCAATGTACCTAACCCTAATCACCAATGTACCGAACCCTAAACACCAATGTACCGAACCCTAATCACCAATGTACCTCTAACCCTAATCACCAATGTACCGAACCCTAAACACCAATGTACCTAACCCTAAACACCAATGTACCGAACCCTAATCACCAATGTACCTCTAACCCTAATCACCAATGTACCGAACCCTAATCACCAATGTACCTCTAACCCTAATCACCAATGTACCGAACCCTAAACACCAATGTACCGAACCCTAATCACCAATGTACCGAACCCTAATCACCAATGTACCGAACCCTAATCACCAATGTACCTCTAACCCTAATCACCAATGTACCGAACCCTAATCACCAATGTACCGAACCCTAATCACCAATGTACCGAACCCTAATCACCAATGTACCTCTAACCCTAATCACCAATGTACCTCTAACCCTAAACACCAATGTACCTCTAACCCTAAACACCAATGTACCTAACCCTAAACACCAATGTACCTCTAACCCTAATCACCAATGTACCTCTAACCCTAATCACCAATGTACCGAACCCTAATCACCAATGTACCTAACCCTAATCACCAATGTACCTCTAACCCTAATCACCAATGTACCTCTAACCCTAATCACCAATGTACCGAACCCTAATCACCAATGTACCTAACCCTAATCACCAATGTACCGAACCCTAATCACCAATGTACCTCTAACCCTAATCATCAATGTACCAAACCCTAATCACCAATGTACCGAACCCTAAACACCAATGTACCGAACCCTAAACACCAATGTACCGAACCCTAAACACCAATGTACCTAACCCTAATCACCAATGTACCGAACCCTAACCCTAAACATCAATGTACCGAACCCTAATCATCAATGTACCGAACCCTAAACACCAATGTACCGAACCCTAAACACCAATGTACCGAACCCTAAACACCAATGTACCGAACCCTAAACACCAATGTACCTAACCCTAATCACCAATGTACCGAACCCTAACCCTAAACATCAATGTACCGAACCCTAATCATCAATGTACCGAACCCTAACCCTAAACATCAATGTACCGAACCCTAATCACCAATGTACCTAACCCTAAACACCAATGTACCTAACCCTAAACACCAATGTACCTCTAACCCTAAACACCAATGTACCGAACCCTAAACACCAATGTACCTAACCCTAATCACCAATGTACCTCTAACCCTAATCACCAATGTACCTAACCCCTAATCACCAATGTACCGAACCCTAATCACCAATGTACCTCTAACCCCTAAACACCAATGTACCTCTAACCCTAAACACCAATGTACCGAACCCTAATCACCAATGTACCGAACCCTAATCACCAATGTACCGAACCCTAATCACCAATGTACCTAACCCCTAATCACCAATGTACCGAACCCTAATCACCAATGTACCTAACCCTAATCACCAATGTACCGAACCCTAATCACCAATGTACCGAACCCTAAACACCAATGTACCTAACCCTAAACACCAATGTACCGAACCCTAAACACCAATGTACCGAACCCTAAACACCAATGTACCTCTAACCCTAAACACCAATGTACCGAACCCTAATCACCAATGTACCTAACCCTAAACACCAATGTACCGAACCCTAATCACCAATGTACCGAACCCTAATCACCAATGTACCGAACCCTAAACACCAATGTACCGAACCCCTAATCACCAATGTACCTAACCCCTAATCACCAATGTACCTAACCCTAAACACCAATGTACCGAACCCCTAATCACCAATGTACCGAACCCCTAATCACCAATGTACCTAACCCCTAATCACCAATGTACCTAACCCTAAACACCAATGTACCGAACCCTAAACACCAATGTACCGAACCCTAATCACCAATGTACCGAACCCTAATCACCAATGTACCGAACCCTAATCACCAATGTACCGAACCCTAAACACCAATGTACCTAACCCTAATCACCAATGTACCGAACCCTAAACACCAATGTACCTCTAACCCTAATCACCAATGTACCGAACCCTAATCACCAATGTACCTCTAACCCTAATCACCAATGTACCGAACCCTAATCACCAATGTACCGAACCCTAAACACCAATGTACCTAACCCTAAACACCAATGCCTTTCTTTAAATCAAAACACCAGTATATTTTTTTTTAAACCTGCATATTTAGTTAAAAGAAATTCATGTTTATAAAAATTTGACCCATTTTCTCTACCCAATTTCATGGTATCCAATTGGTAGTTACAGTCTTGTCTCATCGCTGCAACTCCCGTACGTTTTGTTTTCGAAATGATAGTTTCCGGATTTGACCATATTAATTAGATAAAGCTAGTATTTGTGTGTGTTTATTATATTATAATTAAGTCTATGATTTGATATTTGATAGAGCAGTCTGACTGAGCGGTGGTAGGCAGCAGCAGGCTCGTAGGCATTCATTCAAACAGCACTTTGCTGCGTTTGCCAGCAGCTCTTCGCAGTGCTTGAAGCACAACGCTGTTTATGACTTCAAGCCTATCAACTCCCTAGATTAGGCTGGCAATACTATAGTGCCTATAAGAACATCCAATAGTCAAAGGTTAATGAAATACAAATGGTATAGAGAGAAATAGACCTATAATAACTACAACCTAAAGCTTCTTAACTGGGAATATTGAAGACTCATGTTAAAAGGAACCACCAGCTTTCATATGTTCTCATGTTCTGAGCAAGGAACTGAAACGTTAGCTTTCTTACATAGCACATATTGCACTTTTACTTTCTTCTCCAACACTGTGTTTTTGCATTATTTAAACCAAATTGAACATGTTTGATTATTTATTTGAGGCTAAATAGATTTTTTATTTATGTATTATAATAAGTTCAAATAAGTGTTCGGTATTGTTGTAATTGTCGTTATCACAAATACATATGTACAAATCGGCCGATTAATCGGTATCGGCTTTTTTTTGGGGCCCAAATAATCGGTATCGGAGTTGAAAAATCCTAACCGGTCGACCTCTACTTTAAAGACACGTACGTGTACTGTGGGGCTCCGGTCTTGATGTCTCCGATGGTGACACGAACATCATCGTCATCATCGTCGCTGTCGCTATCACTGTCGTCATCATCTCCTGGCTCCTTCTCCTGAGAAAGAGAGAGGGGAGGAGAGAGAGAGGGGGGATGGAGAGGGAAAGAGATGGAAAAAGAGGGAGGGAATGAGAGAGAAGGGGGAGGAGAGAGAGGGGGGATGGAGAGGGAAAGAGATGGAAAAAGAGGGAGGGAATGAGAGAGAAGGGGGAGGAGAGAGAGAGAGGATGGAGAGGGAAAGAGAGGGAAGGGGGATAGTAGGGAGAGAGATAGAAAAAGAGGGTGGGAATGAGAGAGAAGGAGGAGGAGAGAGAGGGGGGATGGAGAGGGAAAGAGGGAAGGGGGATAGTAGGGAGAGATGGAAAAAGAGGGAGGGAATGAGAAAGAAGGGGGAGGAGAGAGAGAGGGGGGATGGAGAGGGAAAGAGAGGGAAGGGAGATAGTAGGGAGAGAGATGGAAAAAGAGGGAGGGAATGAGAGAGAAGGGGGAGGAGAGAGAGAGGGGGAGGATGGAGAGGGAAAGAGAGGGAAGGGGGATAGTAGGGAGAGAGATGGAAAAAGAGGGAGGGAAAGAGAGAGAAGGGGGAGGAGAGAGGAACAAACAGAGAGAGACAGAAACCCGGATCAGAACCCATCTCCTGAACACATAACATAGTAGGTCATAGAGTGTTTCCAGACCACATGAACTGACCCGAAGAAACCCCAGACCTTAATTACACACAAATCCCAATTCACCCCGCCTTGCATCGACAACGATAGGAGAAACACTACCCCTCGCTCTCAAATGGCACCCTATTCCCTATATAGTGCACTACTTTAGATCAGAACCCCATGGCACCCTATTCCCTATATAGTGCACTACTTTAGACCAGAACCCCATGGCACCCTATATAGTGCACTACTTTAGACCAGAGCCCTATGGCACCCTATTCCCTATATAGTGCACTACTTTAGACCAGAGCCCTATGGCACCCTATTCCCTATATAGTGCACTACTTTAGACCAGAGCCCTATTCCCTATATCGTGCACTACTTTAGACCAGAGCCCTATAGCACCCTATTCCCTTTATAGTGCACTACTTCGGTCAAACTTGGTGCCCTATAGGGGAACAGGGTGCCATTTGGGACACACTGGGAGGGAAGAGGTCTTACCTGAGCTTCCACTCCGTTGCCTGTAGTAGCTGCCTCTTCTGACTCAGTAGCAGGAATAGGTGCACTGAGGGTGTAAATATCACCAACACATTCAGACTGAGGATGTAAATATCACCAACACATTCAGACTGAGGATGGAAATATCACCAACACATTCAGACTGAAATATCACCAACACATTCAGACTGAGGGTGTAAATATCACCAACACATTCAGACTGAGGATGTAAATATCACCAACACATTCAGACTGAGGATGTAAATATCACCAACACATTCAGACTGAGGATGTAAATATCACCAACACATTCAGACTGAGGATGGAAATATCACCAACACATTCAGACTGAGGACGGAAATATCACCAACACATTCAGACTGAGGATGTAAATATCACCAACACATTCAGACTGAGGACGTAAATATCACCAACACATTCAGACTGAGGATGTAAATATCACCAACACATTCAGACTGAGGATGTAAATATCACCAACACATTCAGACTGAGGACTGAAATATCACCAACACATTCAGACTGAGGATGGAAATATCACCAACACATTCAGACTGGACGGAAATATCACCAACACATTCAGACACATCCTGTAGACAATACAACAGAGAAAGTTGAGACAACTCAGTAACATGCTTATTTATACACAAACGGATGGAGGGCGAGGAAGTCACCTGACAGCAGCGGATAGTTTGGCCTCTTCTTCATCAGCTCTCTCATCATCATCTAGAAGGGAAACGACCATTCATTAACTAACTAACGGTAAAAATGTCAACGATAAAGTCATAGATTACAATATCTAACGGTACCTAGTTAAATAACTTACATAGCTAACTAGCCACGTTTATTGGTTCAGAAGATCCATGCAAACGAACCATTCATATCCAATGCTTCTGCCGTCCATTGTATTTCCCCCACATACAGGTAGCTAGATATCTACAAACTGAGCAAAGTGCAAATCTTTGGTGCAATCCTGAAGGAAATGCTGTAGCGTTAGTTGGTCGGCTTGACGTTTACAGTGGTGACACTAGGCCAACACATGCAGCACAGCTTTAGCAAGCTACGGCAACTACTGTGCTAATCAGGTAGCACCTGTACTAACGACTTGCAGTTGCATGTGTTATAACTTGGAACCACTTAGCTAAATGTTATATTCACTGTAACGCCTGTTTACCTCCGTAGAGCCACTCTTCTTCCTCGTCTCCGCCATCTCCCGCACTCGCGTCCGCCGGGGCTGTTTTGTCTGCCGCCTCTTCCGCAGACATCTTCTTTAACCAGCGGTAAGAAAGTGTCTTTCACGAAGATCGCAACTCTTGTTTTCCAGCTAAGCTAGTTGGCTAACGAAACAACCCGGATAGTAGTAAATGCACACGACCAACAACAACAACAAAAAATATATATATATAGTTAAAACAGCAGAAGTCGTCATAAATTATTGCATTATCTTGAAGCGCGGAAAAATATCCACTTCATACATTTTGATTTCGACGAGCTAGCGGGTGGACCGTGTGCCCGGAAGTAAATCCTTCAACAGAGGGCAAGCAAAACTGTCTTCCTATTGGTCTAGCGGGATTCTGTCGGCGGAAGTCAAACACCGAACGGTTCATGCGCAGTTTTGGACCGGGGTGTCGAATGGAGTAACGTTTTAAAGACACAAGATGGCGAAATAACATCAATCCGATTTTTTTTTTTTTTTTGGGGGGGGGGGGACACCGCATGAAGTTGTTTTTTATTATGGAAGGACAATGTGGCAAACCACTCCCTGGAATACATCTACTTGCTATTTTGTTCATCACAACAATTATGTGTTGATACATTGGTGACTACATTGTGGACAACTATTCTGCTGATTCTTGTATACACTATACCTGTAATGCTAATCATGAATACACTTCTTATTGCGTCCCACACAAACATTCAAGACTCCCTTAAAAAAAAAAAACACAATATACAATGTCCATTAAATACCCAAAACTACATTATTCTGTTCAATTAGGTGTATATCGTCATGTCTACTGTGCACACTACAGCTGTCCAGTCCATCTGTGGTGATAGACAGCCGAAGGCCACTTTAAAATGTCCTGATTGGTGTTGTGGTTTTGTACGGGGGTGGGGTAGGGTAGACTTTAATGCAGAGGCTGCTCTATAGTTAATGTAGTTAATGTAGTTATGGCCACTGGAGTTCAGCCTCTGTGTGGTTTATTGAACTATAAGGAGTCGTATAGATGGACCCTCCCTCCCTCCCTCCCTCCCTCCCTCCCTCCCTCCCTCCCTCCCTCCCTCCCTCCCTCCCTCTGTCTCCCCCTCCCTCCCTCTCTCCCCACTCCCACCTTCCCTCCCTCTGTCCCCCCTCTCTCTCTGCATCCCTCCCTCCCTCCCTCCCTCCCTCCCTCTCTCCCCACTCCCACCTTCCCTCCCTCTGTCCCCCTCTCTCTCTGCATCCCTCCCTCCCTCCCTCCCTCCCTCCCTCCCTCCCTCCCTCCCTCCCTCCCTCCCTCCCTCCCTCTCTCCCCACTCCCACCTTCCCTCCCTCTGTCCCCCTCTCTCTCTGCATCCCTCCCTCCCTCCCTCCCTCTCTCCCCACTCCCACCTTCCCTCCCTCTGTCCCCCCCCCTCTCTCTGCATCCCTCCCTCCCTCTGTCCCTCCCTCCCTCCCTCTCTCCCCCTCCCTCTCTCCCCACTCCCACCTTCCCTCCATCTGTCCCCCCCTCTCTCTCTGCATCCCTCCCTCCCTCTGTCTCCCCCCTCCTTCCCTCCCTCCCTCCCCCTCCCAGTAGGGATTATGTTAACTAGATTAGTCAATGCTAATCAGGTTTTAGCGAGAGCGCTCCGACATTGGTCCATCTGTAATTAGCCCGTAACACATATTATCTTACTCAGACAACACTCCACCTAACACTGTTTATCTCACAGCTGCTCTGTCGAAACAGATTGTTGTTGTTGTTGTTGTTGTTAACCTCTCACAACCCGAAGACCGTCGATGGACAATAAGAGATGACCGCAACGCAACCGCAGAGGAACACTTAGCAACCCGCATGGAGCAGGTGGAAGAGGAAGAGTGTGTTCCCCACCACACTTACCCTGCTATTATGGGATGTTAGAACAAATGGATACAGAAATTTGTATCCAAAATGGCACCCTATTCCCTATTTAGTGCACTACTTTTGAGCAGAGGCCCTTTGGGCTCAATACACTATATAGGGAATAGGGTTCCATTTTGGATGCAGGATATAATGCACTGTCAGCAAGGTGGAGAGTAGGGTTACATCAGATGGAGAAGTTAGACTGGATACAGTTACTGGGAGACGGAGGGATGGAGAGGGAGGGATGGGTTTTCCTTTCCTCTCTCTCTGTCTGTCTCTCTCTCTCTCTCTGTCTGTCTCTCTCTCTCTGTCTGTCTGTCTGTCTGTCTGTCTGTCTGTCTGTCTGTCTGTCTGTCTGTCTCTCTCTCTGTCTGTCAATTCAATTTCAATTCAAAGGGGCTTTATTGGCATGAGAACATATGTTTATTTATTGCCTTAGCAACTGAACGAGATATTAAACAAAAGTGAAAAGAAACAAAAAAACACAAAATTCTAAAGATGACATCACAAAGGTTTCATAAAGACGTTACATCATGTTAGATCTAGATCTTCTATCTTGTTCTTTTTGTGTATTACACTGCTATTGATTACTGCATTGTTGGGTTTAGAGCATTTCACTGTACTTGAGCACGTGACATTAAAACTTGATACTTGACATGACAATCTGAGTGGCCATCAGATGCCCTCTGTTGGATGTCAGTTCATCTGTCTAACAGCAGAATGACACACTGCAGAGATAGATGGAGAAAGAGAGAGAGAGAGAGACAGAGAGACAGAGAGGGAGAGAGAGAGAGAGAGAGACAGAGAGAGAGAGAGCGAGAGAGAGAGAGACAGAGAGGGAGAGAGAGAGAGAGACAGAGAGAGAGAGGGAGTGAGAGAGAGGGAGAGAGAGAGACAGAGGAAAAAGGTGAGAGAGAGAGAAGAGAGGAATGGAGAAAGAGAGAGAGATGGAGAGTGAAAGAGATGGATTGAAAGACAGAAAGAGAGAGAGATAGAGAGAAAGAGATGGAAGGTGTTTGAGAGAGAGACAGGGATAGAGGGAAAGAGAGAGAGATAGAGAGAAAGAGATGGAAGGTGTTTGAGAGAGAGACAGAGATAGAGGGATAGAGAAACAGACAGAGAGAAAGAGATGGAAGGTGAGTCAGAATGAGTCAGTCCCGATCCTCTACAACACACTAACAGGGTAATCAATAATGTAACAGGGACTCGGTTATAAAAAGGCTCAAATGACATCACATCTATGTCACCAATAGAACCCTGTTCCCTACACAGTGCACTATGACATCACATCTATGTCACCAATAGAACCCTGTTCCCTACACAGTGCACTACTTTTATCCACGGCCCTATGGGGGGGGGACCGTTCTCCCTTTGAGGCCAAGTAGTACCCCGTACCGGGAATAATGGACAGGTGCAAGGTAGGAGTGTGTAGCGTCCGTAAAAACAGTGACACCTGTGGTCTGGTTCCCTCTGTCTGCTGTTGTCTTCAACAGGCGTGTAGTGTTTGGGAGCACGGTGAGGGAATCTATATGTACGCTCACCACGCTGCACCTTGGTCCCCTTCTTACGACGCCCGTGACAAGTAGATGTAGACATTACACTATTTTGGTTATTTCGTGTAATAACAGTTAGATAGATCCGTTAACAGGATTTATTACGTGATATAAACAACACTGTACGCTGTCAAACAGCGATGATTGTCACCCTTTGAGTACAGCGTGGATTCTCCATACATCGCCCACCCGAAATTTTTTGTGTGGTTGTTGTTGACGTTACATGACCCCTCTCTCAGCCTTCCACTCCGAGTTGATGTTGCCAATGGGGCACAGATCTATCCCCTGTACAGAACAACCCCCCCCAACTCCATAACAACTTGAGACAAGTACCAATAGTCTAACAATGAGACAACAGGTACCACTAGTCTATGAGACAACAGGTACCACTAGTCTATGAGACAACAGGTACCACTAGTCTATGAGACAACAGGTACCACTAGTCTATGAGACAACAGGTACCACTAGTCTATGAGACAACAGGTACCACTAGTCTAACTATGAGACAACAGGTACCAATAGTCTAACTATGAGACAACAGGTACCAATAGTCTAACTATGAGACAACAGGTACCACTAGTCTAACTATGAGACAACAGGTACCACTAGTCTAACTAAGAGACAACAGGTACCACTAGTCTATGAGACAACAGGTACCACTAGTCTATGAGACAACAGGTACCACTAGTCTAACTATGAGACAACAGGTACCAATAGTCTAACTATGAGACAACAGGTACCAATAGTCTAACTATGAGACAACAGGTACCACTAGTCTAACAATGAGACAACAGGTACCAATAGTCTAACTATGAGACAACAGGTACCAATAGTCTAACTATGAGACAACAGGTATCACTAGTCTATGAGACAACAGGTACCACTAGTCTAACAATGAGACAACAGGTACCAATAGTCTAACAATGAGACAACAGGTACCACTAGTCTAACTAAGAGACAACAGGTACCACTAGTCTAACTATGAGACAACAGGTACCACTAGTCTAACTATGAGACAACAGGTACCACTAGTCTAACTAAGAGACAACAGGTACCAATAGTCTAACTATGAGACAACAGGTATCACTAGTCTATGAGACAACAGGTACCACTAGTCTAACAATGAGACAACAGGTACCAATAGTCTGACAATGAGACAACAGGTACCAATAGTCTAACAATGAGACAACAGGTACCACTAGTCTATGAGACAACAGGTACCACTAGTATATGAGACAACAGGTACCACTAGTCTATGAGACAACAGGTACCACTAGTCTATGAGACAACAGGTACCACTAGTCTAACAATGAGACAACAGGTACCAATAGTCTAACTATGAGACAACAGGTACCAACAGTCTAACTATGAGACAACAGGTACCAACAGTCTAACTATGAGACAACAGGTACCACTAGTCTATGAGGCAACAGGTACCACTAGTCTATGAGACAACAGGTACCACTAGTCTATGAGACAACAGGTACCACTAGTCTATGAGACAACAGGTACCACTAGTCTAACAATGAGACAACAGGTACCTTCTTACGACGCCCGTGACAAGTAGATGTAGACATTACACTATTTTGGTTATTTCGTGTAATAACAGTTAGATAGATCCGTTAACAGGATTTATTACGTGATATAAACAACACTGTACGCTGTCAAACAGCGATGATTGTCACCCTTTGAGTACAGCGTGGATTCTCCATACATCGCCCACCCGAAATTTTTTGTGTGGTTGTTGTTGACGTTACATGACCCCTCTCTCAGCCTTCCACTCCGAGTTGATGTTGCCAATGGGGCACAGATCTATCCCCTGTACAGAACAACCCCCCCCAACTCCATAACAACTTGAGACAAGTACCAATAGTCTAACAATGAGACAACAGGTACCACTAGTCTATGAGACAACAGGTACCACTAGTCTATGAGACAACAGGTACCACTAGTCTATGAGACAACAGGTACCACTAGTCTATGAGACAACAGGTACCACTAGTCTATGAGACAACAGGTACCACTAGTCTAACTATGAGACAACAGGTACCAATAGTCTAACTATGAGACAACAGGTACCAATAGTCTAACTATGAGACAACAGGTACCACTAGTCTAACTATGAGACAACAGGTACCACTAGTCTAACTAAGAGACAACAGGTACCACTAGTCTATGAGACAACAGGTACCACTAGTCTATGAGACAACAGGTACCACTAGTCTAACTATGAGACAACAGGTACCAATAGTCTAACTATGAGACAACAGGTACCAATAGTCTAACTATGAGACAACAGGTACCACTAGTCTAACAATGAGACAACAGGTACCAATAGTCTAACTATGAGACAACAGGTACCAATAGTCTAACTATGAGACAACAGGTATCACTAGTCTATGAGACAACAGGTACCACTAGTCTAACAATGAGACAACAGGTACCAATAGTCTAACAATGAGACAACAGGTACCACTAGTCTAACTAAGAGACAACAGGTACCACTAGTCTAACTATGAGACAACAGGTACCACTAGTCTAACTATGAGACAACAGGTACCACTAGTCTAACTAAGAGACAACAGGTACCAATAGTCTAACTATGAGACAACAGGTATCACTAGTCTATGAGACAACAGGTACCACTAGTCTAACAATGAGACAACAGGTACCAATAGTCTGACAATGAGACAACAGGTACCAATAGTCTAACAATGAGACAACAGGTACCACTAGTCTATGAGACAACAGGTACCACTAGTATATGAGACAACAGGTACCACTAGTCTATGAGACAACAGGTACCACTAGTCTATGAGACAACAGGTACCACTAGTCTAACAATGAGACAACAGGTACCAATAGTCTAACTATGAGACAACAGGTACCAACAGTCTAACTATGAGACAACAGGTACCAACAGTCTAACTATGAGACAACAGGTACCACTAGTCTATGAGGCAACAGGTACCACTAGTCTATGAGACAACAGGTACCACTAGTCTATGAGACAACAGGTACCACTAGTCTATGAGACAACAGGTACCACTAGTCTAACAATGAGACAACAGGTACCAATAGTCTAACTATGAGACAACAGGTACCAACAGTCTAACTATGAGACAACAGGTACCACTAGTCTATGAGACAACAGGTACCACTAGTCCATGAGACAACAGGTACCACTAGTCTATGAGACAACAGGTACCACTAGTCTATGAGACAACAGGTACCAACAGTCTAACTATGAGACAACAGGTACCAACAGTCTAACTATGAGACACCACTAGTCTAACAATGAGACAACAGGTACCAATAGTCTAACTATGAGACAACAGGTACCAACAGTCTAACTATGAGACAACAGGTACCACTAGTCTATGAGACAACAGGTACCACTAGTCTATGAGACAACAGGTACCACTAGTCTATGAGACAACAGGTACCACTAGTCTAACTATGAGACAACAGGTACCACTAGTCTATGAGACAACAGGTACCACTAGTCTAACTATGAGACAACAGGTACCACTAGTCTATGAGACAACAGGTACCACTAGTCTATGAGACAACAGGTACCACTAGTCTAACTATGAGACAACAGGTACCACTAGTCTATGAGACAACAGGTACCACTAGTCTAACTATGAGACAACAGGTACCACTAGTCTATGAGACAACAGGTAGCACTAGTCTGTGAGACAACAGGTACCACTAGTCTAACTATGAGACAACAGGTACCAATAGTCTAACTATGAGACAACAGGTACCACTAGTGTCATGTATTGTCATGTTGTGTCTTGTCTCTGTCCTTTCCCTTCACCCTGTCTCCCTCTGCTGGTCGTTGTTAGGTTACCTTTTCTCCCCCTCTTTCCCCCAGCTGTGCCTTGTCTCCTCCTAACCACCTCGTCACCCCTTTTCCCACCTGTTCCCTTTTTCCCTCTGATTAGGTCCCTATATCTCTCTCTGTTTCTGCTCCTGTCCTTGTCGGATTCTTGTTTGTTGTGTTTCATGCCTGAACCAGACTGTCGTCATGTTTGCTGTAACCTTGTCTTGTCCTGTCGGAATCTGCCGGTCCGTCTGAGCCTACCTATGTTTGGTAATTAAAGAAGCTCTGTTTAAGTTAATTCGCTTTTGGGTCCTCATTCACGCACCGTAACAGAAGAATCCGACCAAGAATGGACCCAGCGACTTCGGATCCTCTCCACTCAGCCGTCGGGATCCAGGGAGCGATGCTAGGCAGACACGAGCAGGAATTGTCTGCTGCTCGACATGCCGTTGAGACCCTGGCCACCCAAGTCTCCAACCTCACAGAACAGGTTCACCATCTCCGCCTCGATCCACCGGCCACTTCCAGGGCTTTCGAATCTCCGGAGCCCAGAATCAATAACCCGCCGTGTTACTCTGGGGAGCCCACTGAATGCCGCTCGTTCCTCACCCAGTGTGATATTGTGTTTTCTCTCCAGCCCTACACCTTCTCCAGGAGCACTGCTCGTGTCGCCTACGTCATATCTCTCCTTATTGGACGGGCTCGTGAGTGGGGCACGGCAATCTGGGAGGCAAGGGCTGAGTGTACTAACCAGTATCAGGACTTTAAGGAGGAGATGATACGGGTTTTTGATCGATCTGTTTTTGGGGAGGAGGCTTCCAGGGCCCTGTCTTCCCTATGTCAAGGTAATCGATCCATAACAGACTACTCTATTGAGTTTCGCACTCTTGCTGCCTCCAGTGGCTGGAACGAGCCGGCTTTGCTCGCTCGTTTTCTGGAGGGTCTCCGCGCAGAGGTAAAGGATGAGATTCTCTCCCGGGAGGTTCCTTCCAGCGTGGATTCCTTGATTGAACTCGCTATTCGCATTGAGCGACGGGTTGATCTTCGTCACCGAGCTCGTGGAAAGGAGCTCGCGTTCTCCGTTGCCCCCCTCTCCGCATCACTACCATCTTCCTCTGCCGGCTCGGGTGCTGAGCCCATGCAGCTGGGAGGTATCCGCATCTCGACTAAGGAGAGGGAACGAAGAATCACCAACCGCCTCTGTCTCTATTGCGGTTCCGCTGGTCATTTTGTCACTTCATGTCCAGTAAAAGGCCAGAGCTCATCAGTAAGCGGAGGGCTACTGGTGAGCGCTACTACTCCTGTCTCTCCTTCAAGATCCTGCACTACCTTGTCGGTCCATCTACGCTGGACCGGTTCGTCAGCTTCCTGCAGTGCCTTAATAGACTCTGGGGCGGAGGGCTGTTTTATGGACGAGACCTGGGCTCGGGAACATGACATTCCTCTCAGACAGTTAAAGGAGCTCACGGCCTTGTTCGCCCTGGATGGTAGTCCTCTCCCCAGGATTCAGCGTGAGACGCTACCTTTAACCCTCACTGTCTCTGGTAATCATAGTGAAACCATTTCTTTTTTAATTTTTCGTTCACCTTTTACACCTGTTGTTTTGGGCCATCCCTGGCTAGTTTGTCATAATCCTTCCATTAATTGGTCTAGTAATTCTATCCTCTCCTGGAACGTCTCTTGTCATGTGAAATGTTTAATGTCTGCTATCCCTCCTGTTTCCTCTGTCTCTTCTTCACAGGAGGAGCCTGGTGATTTGACAGGGGTGCCGGAGGAATATCACGATCTGCGCACGGTGTTCAGTCGGTCCAGGGCCACCTCTCTTCCTCCACACCGGTCGTATGATTGTAGTATTGATCTCCTTCCGGGAACCACCCCCCCCCGGGGTAGACTATACTCTCTGTCGGCTCCCGAACGTAAGGCTCTCGAAGATTATTTGTCTGTAGCTCTTGACGCCGGTACCATAGTCCCCTCCTCCTCTCCCGCCGGAGCGGGGTTTTTTTTTGTCAAGAAGAAGGACGGGTCTCTGCGCCCCTGCATAGATTATCGAGGGCTGAATGACATAACAGTGAAGAATCGTTATCCGCTTCCTCTTATGTCTTCAGCCTTCGAGATCCTGCAGGGAGCCAGGTTTTTCACTAAGTTGGACCTTCGTAACGCTTACCATCTCGTGCGCATCAGGGAGGGGGACGAGTGGAAGACGGCGTTTAACACTCCGTTAGGGCACTTTGAATACCGGGTTCTTCCTTTCGGCCTCGCTAACGCTCCAGCTGTCTTTCAGGCATTAGTCAATGATGTCCTGAGAGACATGCTGAACATCTTTGTTTTCGTTTACCTTGACGATATCCTGATTTTTTCACCGTCACTCCAGATTCATGTTCAGCACGTTCGACGTGTCCTCCAGCGCCTTTTAGAGAATTGTCTTTTTGTGAAGGCTGAGAAGTGCACTTTTCATGCCTCCTCCGTCACATTTCTCGGTTCTGTTATTTCCGCTGAAGGCATTAAGATGGATCCCGCTAAGGTCCAAGCTGTCATTGATTGGCCCGCCCCTAAGTCACGCGTCGAGCTGCAGCGCTTTCTCGGCTTCGCGAACTTCTATCGTCGTTTCATCCGTAATTTCGGTCAGGTGGCAGCTCCTCTCACAGCCCTTACTTCTGTCAAGACGTGCTTTAAGTGGTCCGTTTCCGCCCAGGGAGCTTTTGATCTCCTCAAGAATCGTTTTACATCCGCTCCTATCCTTGTTACACCTGACGTCTCTAGACAGTTCGTTGTCGAGGTTGACGCGTCAGAGGTGGGCGTGGGAGCCATTCTTTCTCAGCGCTCCCTCTCTGACGACAAGGTCCACCCATGCGCGTATTTTTCTCATCGCCTGTCGCCGTCGGAACGTAACTATGATGTGGGTAACCGCGAACTGCTCGCCATCCGGTTAGCCCTAGGCGAATGGCGACAGTGGTTGGAGGGGGCGACCGTTCCTTTTGTCGTTTGGACTGACCATAGGAACCTTGAGTACATCCGTTCTGCCAAACGACTTAATGCGCGTCAGGCGCGTTGGGCGCTGTTTTTCGCTCGTTTCAAGTTCGTGATTTCTTATCGTCCGGGCTCTAAGAACACCAAGCCTGATGCTTTGTCTCGTCTCTTCAGTTCTTCAGTAGCCTCCACTGACCCCGAGGGGATTCTCCCTGAGGGGCGTGTTGTCGGGTTGACTGTCTGGGGAATTGAGAGGCAGGTAAAGCAAGCGCTCACTCACACTCCGTCGCCGCGCGCTTGTCCTAGGAACCTTCTTTTCGTTCCCGTTCCTACTCGTCTGGCCGTTCTTCAGTGGGCTCACTCTGCCAAGTTAGCCGGCCACCCTGGCGTTCGGGGTACGCTTGCTTCCATTCGCCAGCGTTTTTGGTGGCCCACCCAGGAGCATGACACGCGTCGTTTCGTGGCTGCTTGTTCAGTCTGCGCGCAGACTAAGTCCGGTAACTCTCCTCCTGCCGGCCGTCTCAGGCCGCTTCCTATTCCCTCTCGACCGTGGTCTCACATCGCCTTAGATTTTGTCACCGGACTGCCTTCGTCAGCGGGGAAGACTGTTATTCTTACGGTTGTCGATAGGTTCTCTAAGGCGGCTCATTTCATTCCCCTTGCTAAGCTTCCTTCTGCTAAAGAGACGGCACAAATCATCATCGAGAATGTTTTCAGAATTCATGGCCTTCCGTCAGACGTCGTTTCGGACAGAGGTCCGCAATTCACGTCTCAATTTTGGAGGGAGTTTTGCCGTTTGATTGGGGCTTCCGTCAGTCTCTCTTCCGGCTTTCACCCCCAGTCTAACGGTCAAGCAGAACGGGCCAATCAGACTATTGGTCGCATCTTACGCAGTCTTTCTTTTCGCAACCCTGCGTCTTGGTCAGAACAGCTCCCCTGGGCAGAATACGCCCACAACTCGCTTCCTTCGTCTGCGACCGGGCTATCTCCTTTTCAGAGTAGCCTCGGGTACCAGCCTCCGCTGTTCTCATCTCAGTTCGCCGAGTCCAGCGTCCCCTCCGCTCAGGCTTTTGTCCAACGTTGCGAGCGCACCTGGAAGAGGGTCAGGTCTGCACTTTGCCGTTATAGGACGCAGACTGTGAGGGCTGCTAATAAGCGTAGAACTAAGAGTCCTAGATATTGTCGCGGTCAGAGAGTTTGGCTCTCCACTCAGAACCTTCCCCTTAAGACGGCTTCTCGCAAGTTGACCCCGCGGTTCATTGGTCCGTTCCGTATTTCTCGGGTCATTAATCCTGTCGCAGTTCGACTTCTTCTTCCGCGATACCTTCGTCGCGTCCACCCGGTCTTCCATGTCTCCTGCATCAAGCCCGTCCTTCGCGCCCCCGCTCGTCTTCCCCCCCCCCCCCCATCCTTGTCGAGGGCGCACCCATCTACAGGGTCCGTAGAATTTTGGACATGCGTCCTCGGGGCCGTGGTCACCAGTACCTCGTAGATTGGGAGGGGTACGGTCCTGAGGAGAGGAGTTGGGTTCCCTCTCGGGACGTGCTGGACCGTGCGCTGATCGAGGATTTCCTCCGTTGCCGCCAGGTTTCCTCCTCGAGTGCGCCAGGAGGCGCTCGGTGAGTGGGGGGGTACTGTCATGTATTGTCATGTTGTGTCTTGTCTCTGTCCTTTCCCTTCACCCTGTCTCCCTCTGCTGGTCGTTGTTAGGTTACCTTTTCTCCCCCTCTTTCCCCCAGCTGTGCCTTGTCTCCTCCTAACCACCTCGTCACCCCTTTTCCCACCTGTTCCCTTTTTCCCTCTGATTAGGTCCCTATATCTCTCTCTGTTTCTGCTCCTGTCCTTGTCGGATTCTTGTTTGTTGTGTTTCATGCCTGAACCAGACTGTCGTCATGTTTGCTGTAACCTTGTCTTGTCCTGTCGGAATCTGCCGGTCCGTCTGAGCCTACCTATGTTTGGTAATTAAAGAAGCTCTGTTTAAGTTAATTCGCTTTTGGGTCCTCATTCACGCACCGTAACAACTAGTCTATGAGACAACAGGTACCACTAGTCTATGAGACAACAGGTACCACTAGTCTATGAGACAACAGGTACCACTAGTCTATGAGACAACAGGTACCAACAGTCTAACTATGAGACAACAGGTACCAACAGTCTAACTATGAGACAACAGGTACCACTAGTCTATGAGGCAACAGGTACCACTAGTCTATGAGACAACAGGTACCACTAGTCTATGAGACAACAGGTACCACTAGTCTATGAGACAACAGGTACCACTAGTCTAACAATGAGACAACAGGTACCAATAGTCTAACTATGAGACAACAGGTACCAACAGTCTAACTATGAGACAACAGGTACCACTAGTCTATGAGACAACAGGTACCACTAGTCTATGAGACAACAGGTACCACTAGTCTGTGAGACAACAGGTACCACTAGTCTATGAGACAACAGGTACCAACAGTCTAACTATGAGACAACAGGTACCAACAGTCTAACTATGAGACAACAGGTACCACTAGTCTATGAGACAACAGGTACCACTAGTCTATGAGACAACAGGTACCACTAGTCTAACAATGAGACAACAGGTACCAATAGTCTAACAATGAGACAACAGGTACCAACAGTCTAACTATGAGACAACAGGTACCACTAGTCTATGAGACAACAGGTACCACTAGTCTATGAGACAACAGGTACCACTAGTCTATGAGACAACAGGTACCATTAGTCTAACTATGAGACAACAGGTACCACTAGTCTATGAGACAACAGGTACCACTAGTCTATGAGACAACAGGTACCACTAGTCTAACAATGAGACAACAGGTACCAATAGTCTAACTATGAGACAACAGGTACCAACAGTCTAACTATGAGACAACAGGTACTACTAGTCTATGAGACAACAGGTACCACTAGTCTATGAGACAACAGGTACCACTAGTCTATGAGACAACAGGTACCACTAGTCTAACTATGAGACAACAGGTACCACTAGTCTATGAGACAACAGGTACCACTAGTCTAACTATGAGACAACAGGTACCACTAGTCTATGAGACAACAGGTACCACTAGTCTATGAGACAACAGGTACCACTAGTCTAACTAAGAGACAACAGGTACCACTAGTCTATGAGACAACAGGTACCACTAGTCTAACTATGAGACAACAGGTACCACTAGTCTATGAGACAACAGGTACCACTAGTCTAACTATGAGACAACAGGTACCACTAGTCTATGAGACAACAGGTAGCACTAGTCTATGAGACAACAGGTACCACTAGTCTAACTATGAGACAACAGGTACCAATAGTCTAACTATGAGACAACAGGTACCACTAGTCTATGAGACAACAGGTACCACTAGTCTATGAGACAACAGGTACCACTAGTCTATGAGACAACAGGTACCACTAGTCTATGAGACAACAGGTACCAACAGTCTAACTATGAGACAACAGGTACCAACAGTCTAACTATGAGACAACAGGTACCACTAGTCTATGAGACAACAGGTACCACTAGTCTATGAGACAACAGGTACCACTAGTCTAACAATGAGACAACAGGTACCAATAGTCTAACTATGAGACAACAGGTACCAACAGTCTAACTATAAGACAACAGGTACCACTAGTCTATGAGACAACAGGTACCACTAGTCTATGAGACAACAGGTACCACTAGTCTATGAGACAACAGGTACCATTAGTCTAACTATGAGACAACAGGTACCACTAGTCTATGAGACAACAGGTACCACTAGTCTATGAGACAACAGGTACCACTAGTCTATGAGACAACAGGTACCAATAGTCTAACTATGAGACAACAGGTACTACTAGTCTATGAGACAACAGGTACCACTAGTCTATGAGACAACAGGTACCACTAGTCTAACAATGAGACAACAGGTACCAATAGTCTAACTATGAGACAACAGGTACCAACAGTCTAACTATGAGACAACAGGTACTACTAGTCTATGAGACAACAGGTACCACTAGTCTATGAGACAACAGGTACCACTAGTCTATGAGACAACAGGTACCACTAGTCTATGAGACAACAGGTACCATTAGTCTAACTATGAGACAACAGGTACCACTAGTCTATGAGACAACAGGTACCACTAGTCTATGAGACAACAGGTACCACTAGTCTAACAATGAGACAACAGGTACCAATAGTCTAACTATGAGACAACAGGTACCAACAGTCTAACTATGAGACAACAGGTACTACTAGTCTATGAGACAACAGGTACCACTAGTCTATGAGACAACAGGTACCACTAGTCTATGAGACAACAGGTACCACTAGTCTAACTATGAGACAACAGGTACCACTAGTCTATGAGACAACAGGTACCACTAGTCTAACTATGAGACAACAGGTACCACTAGTCTATGAGACAACAGGTACCACTAGTCTATGAGACAACAGGTACCACTAGTCTAACTATGAGACAACAGGTACCACTAGTCTATGAGACAACAGGTACCACTAGTCTAACTATGAGACAACAGGTACCACTAGTCTATGAGACAACAGGTAGCACTAGTCTATGAGACAACAGGTACCACTAGTCTAACTATGAGACAACAGGTACCAATAGTCTAACTATGAGACAACAGGTACCACTAGTCTATGAGACAACAGGTACCACTAGTCTATGAGACAACAGGTACCACTAGTCTATGAGACAACAGGTACCACTAGTCTATGAGACAACAGGTACCAACAGTCTAACTATGAGACAACAGGTACCAACAGTCTAACTATGAGACAACAGGTACCACTAGTCTATGAGGCAACAGGTACCACTAGTCTATGAGACAACAGGTACCACTAGTCTATGAGACAACAGGTACCACTAGTCTATGAGACAACAGGTACCACTAGTCTAACAATGAGACAACAGGTACCAATAGTCTAACTATGAGACAACAGGTACCAACAGTCTAACTATGAGACAACAGGTACCACTAGTCTATGAGACAACAGGTACCACTAGTCTATGAGACAACAGGTACCACTAGTCTATGAGACAACAGGTACCACTAGTCTATGAGACAACAGGTACCAACAGTCTAACTATGAGACAACAGGTACCAACAGTCTAACTATGAGACAACAGGTACCACTAGTCTATGAGACAACAGGTACCACTAGTCTATGAGACAACAGGTACCACTAGTCTAACAATGAGACAACAGGTACCAATAGTCTAACAATGAGACAACAGGTACCAACAGTCTAACTATGAGACAACAGGTACCACTAGTCTATGAGACAACAGGTACCACTAGTCTATGAGACAACAGGTACCACTAGTCTATGAGACAACAGGTACCATTAGTCTAACTATGAGACAACAGGTACCACTAGTCTATGAGACAACAGGTACCACTAGTCTATGAGACAACAGGTACCACTAGTCTAACAATGAGACAACAGGTACCAATAGTCTAACTATGAGACAACAGGTACCAACAGTCTAACTATGAGACAACAGGTACTACTAGTCTATGAGACAACAGGTACCACTAGTCTATGAGACAACAGGTACCACTAGTCTATGAGACAACAGGTACCACTAGTCTAACTATGAGACAACAGGTACCACTAGTCTATGAGACAACAGGTACCACTAGTCTAACTATGAGACAACAGGTACCACTAGTCTATGAGACAACAGGTACCACTAGTCTATGAGACAACAGGTACCACTAGTCTAACTATGAGACAACAGGTACCACAAGTCTATGAGACAACAGGTACCACTAGTCTAACTATGAGACAACAGGTACCACTAGTCTATGAGACAACAGGTACCACTAGTCTAACTATGAGACAACAGGTACCACTAGTCTATGAGACAACAGGTAGCACTAGTCTATGAGACAACAGGTACCACTAGTCTAACTATGAGACAACAGGTACCAATAGTCTAACTATGAGACAACAGGTACCACTAGTCTATGAGACAACAGGTACCACTAGTCTATGAGACAACAGGTACCACTAGTCTATGAGACAACAGGTACCACTAGTCTATGAGACAACAGGTACCAACAGTCTAACTATGAGACAACAGGTACCAACAGTCTAACTATGAGACAACAGGTACCACTAGTCTATGAGGCAACAGGTACCACTAGTCTATGAGACAACAGGTACCACTAGTCTATGAGACAACAGGTACCACTAGTCTATGAGACAACAGGTACCACTAGTCTAACAATGAGACAACAGGTACCAATAGTCTAACTATGAGACAACAGGTACCAACAGTCTAACTATGAGACAACAGGTACCACTAGTCTATGAGACAACAGGTACCACTAGTCTATGAGACAACAGGTACCACTAGTCTATGAGACAACAGGTACCACTAGTCTATGAGACAACAGGTACCAACAGTCTAACTATGAGACAACAGGTACCAACAGTCTAACTATGAGACAACAGGTACCACTAGTCTATGAGACAACAGGTACCACTAGTCTATGAGACAACAGGTACCACTAGTCTAACAATGAGACAACAGGTACCAATAGTCTAACAATGAGACAACAGGTACCAACAGTCTAACTATGAGACAACAGGTACCACTAGTCTATGAGACAACAGGTACCACTAGTCTATGAGACAACAGGTACCACTAGTCTATGAGACAACAGGTACCATTAGTCTAACTATGAGACAACAGGTACCACTAGTCTATGAGACAACAGGTACCACTAGTCTATGAGACAACAGGTACCACTAGTCTAACAATGAGACAACAGGTACCAATAGTCTAACTATGAGACAACAGGTACCAACAGTCTAACTATGAGACAACAGGTACTACTAGTCTATGAGACAACAGGTACCACTAGTCTATGAGACAACAGGTACCACTAGTCTACGAGACAACAGGTACCACTAGTCTAACTATGAGACAACAGGTACCACTAGTCTATGAGACAACAGGTACCACTAGTCTAACTATGAGACAACAGGTACCACTAGTCTATGAGACAACAGGTACCACTAGTCTATGAGACAACAGGTACCACTAGTCTAACTATGAGACAACAGGTACCACTAGTCTATGAGACAACAGGTACCACTAGTCTAACTATGAGACAACAGGTACCACTAGTCTATGAGACAACAGGTACCACTAGTCTAACTATGAGACAACAGGTACCACTAGTCTATGAGACAACAGGTAGCACTAGTCTATGAGACAACAGGTACCACTAGTCTAACTATGAGACAACAGGTACCAATAGTCTAACTATGAGACAACAGGTACCACTAGTCTATGAGACAACAGGTACCACTAGTCTATGAGACAACAGGTACCACTAGTCTATGAGACAACAGGTACCACTAGTCTATGAGACAACAGGTACCAACAGTCTAACTATGAGACAACAGGTACCAACAGTCTAACTATGAGACAACAGGTACCACTAGTCTATGAGACAACAGGTACCACTAGTCTATGAGACAACAGGTACCACTAGTCTAACTATGAGACAACAGGTACCACTAGTCTATGAGACAACAGGTACCACTAGTCTAACTATGAGACAACAGGTACCACTAGTCTATGAGACAACAGGTAGCACTAGTCTATGAGACAACAGGTACCACTAGTCTAACTATGAGACAACAGGTACCAATAGTCTAACTATGAGACAACAGGTACCGCTAGTCTATGAGACAACAGGTACCACTAGTCTATGAGACAACAGGTACCACTAGTCTATGATACAACAGGTACCACTAGTCTATGAGACAACAGGTACCAACAGTCTAACTATGAGACAACAGGTACCAACAGTCTAACTATGAGACAACAGGTACCACTAGTCTATGAGGCAACAGGTACCACTAGTCTATGAGGCAACAGGTACCACTAGTCTATGAGACAACAGGTACCACTAGTCTATGAGACAACAGGTACCACTAGTCTATGAGACAACAGGTACCACTAGTCTAACAATGAGACAACAGGTACCAATAGTCTAACTATGAGACAACAGGTACCAACAGTCTAACTATGAGACAACAGGTACCACTAGTCTATGAGACAACAGGTACCACTAGTCTATGAGACAACAGGTACCACTAGTCTATGAGACAACAGGTACCACTAGTCTATGAGACAACAGGTACCAACAGTCTAACTATGAGACAACAGGTACCAACAGTCTAACTATGAGACAACAGGTACCACTAGTCTATGAGACAACAGGTACCACTAGTCTATGAGACAACAGGTACCACTAGTCTAACAATGAGACAACAGGTACCACTAGTCTATGAGACAACAGGTACCATTAGTCTAACTATGAGACAACAGGTACCACTAGTCTATGAGACAACAGGTACCACTAGTCTATGAGACAACAGGTACCACTAGTCTAACAATGAGACAACAGGTACCAATAGTCTAACTATGAGACAACAGGTACTACTAGTCTATGAGACAACAGGTACCACTAGTCTATGAGACAACAGGTACCACTAGTCTATGAGACAACGGGTACCACTAGTCTAACTATGAGACAACAGGTACCACTAGTCTATGAGACAACAGGTACCACTAGTCTAACTATGAGACAACAGGTACCACTAGTCTATGAGACAACAGGTACCACTAGTCTAACTATGAGACAACAGGTACCACTAGTCTATGAGACAACAGGTACCACTAGTCTAACTATGAGACAACAGGTACCACTAGTCTATGAGACAACAGGTACCACTAGTCTATGAGACAACAGGTACCACTAGTCTAACAATGAGACAACAGGTACCAATAGTCTAACTATGAGACAACAGGTACCACTAGTCTATGAGACAACAGGTACCACTAGTCTATGAGACAACAGGTACCACTAGTCTATGAGACAACAGGTACCACTAGTCTAACAATGAGACAACAGGTACCAATAGTCTAACTATGAGACAACAGGTACCACTAGTCTATGAGACAACAGGTACCACTAGTCTATGAGACAACAGGTACCACTAGTCTATGAGACAACAGGTACCAACAGTCTAACTATGAGACAACAGGTACCACTAGTCTAACTATGAGACAACAGGTACCACTAGTCTATGAGACAACAGGTACCACTAGTCTATGAGACAACAGGTACCACTAGTCTATGAGACAACAGGAACCAACAGTCTAACTATGAGACAACAGGTACCACTAGTCTAACTATGAGACAACAGGTACCACTAGTCTATGAGACAACAGGTACCACTAGTCTAACTATGAGACAACAGGTACCACTAGTCTATGAGACAACAGGTAGCACTAGTCTATGAGACAACAGGTACCACTAGTCTAACAATGAGACAACAGGTACCAATAGTCTAACTATGAGACAACAGGTACCACTAGTCTATGAGACAACAGGTACCACTAGTCTAACAATGAGACAACAGGTACCAATAGTCTAACTATGAGACAACAGGTACCACTAGTCTATGAGACAACAGGTACCACTAGTCTATGAGACAACAGGTACCACTAGTCTATGAGACAACAGGTACCACTAGTCTATGAGACAACAGGTACCAATAGTCTAACAATATGACAACAGGTACCACTAGTCAATGAGACAACAGGTACCACTAGTCTATGAGACAACAGGTACCACTAGTCTATGAGACAACAGGTACCACTAGTCTATGAGACAACAGGTACCACTAGTCTAACTATGAGACAACAGGTACCACTAGTCTATGAGACAACAGGTACCACTAGTCTAACTATGAGACAACAGGTACCACTAGTCTATGAGACAACAGGTACCACTAGTCTAACTATGAGACAACAGGTACCACTAGTCTATGAGACAACAGGTAGCACTAGTCTATGAGACAACAGGTACCACTAGTCTAACTATGAGACAACAGGTACCAATAGTCTAACTATGAGACAACAGGTACCACTAGTCTATGAGACAACAGGTACCACTAGTCTATGAGACAACAGGTACCACTAGTCTATGAGACAACAGGTACCACTAGTCTATGAGACAACAGGTACCAACAGTCTAACTATGAGACAACAGGTACCAACAGTCTAACTATGAGACAACAGGTACCACTAGTCTATGAGACAACAGGTACCACTAGTCTATGAGACAACAGGTACCACTAGTCTAACTATGAGACAACAGGTACCACTAGTCTATGAGACAACAGGTACCACTAGTCTAACTATGAGACAACAGGTACCACTAGTCTATGAGACAACAGGTAGCACTAGTCTATGAGACAACAGGTACCACTAGTCTAACTATGAGACAACAGGTACCAATAGTCTAACTATGAGACAACAGGTACCGCTAGTCTATGAGACAACAGGTACCACTAGTCTATGAGACAACAGGTACCACTAGTCTATGATACAACAGGTACCACTAGTCTATGAGACAACAGGTACCAACAGTCTAACTATGAGACAACAGGTACCAACAGTCTAACTATGAGACAACAGGTACCACTAGTCTATGAGGCAACAGGTACCACTAGTCTATGAGGCAACAGGTACCACTAGTCTATGAGACAACAGGTACCACTAGTCTATGAGACAACAGGTACCACTAGTCTATGAGACAACAGGTACCACTAGTCTAACAATGAGACAACAGGTACCAATAGTCTAACTATGAGACAACAGGTACCAACAGTCTAACTATGAGACAACAGGTACCACTAGTCTATGAGACAACAGGTACCACTAGTCTATGAGACAACAGGTACCACTAGTCTATGAGACAACAGGTACCACTAGTCTATGAGACAACAGGTACCAACAGTCTAACTATGAGACAACAGGTACCAACAGTCTAACTATGAGACAACAGGTACCACTAGTCTATGAGACAACAGGTACCACTAGTCTATGAGACAACAGGTACCACTAGTCTAACAATGAGACAACAGGTACCACTAGTCTATGAGACAACAGGTACCATTAGTCTAACTATGAGACAACAGGTACCACTAGTCTATGAGACAACAGGTACCACTAGTCTATGAGACAACAGGTACCACTAGTCTATGAGACAACAGGTACCAACAGTCTAACTATGAGACAACAGGTACCAACAGTCTAACTATGAGACAACAGGTACCACTAGTCTATGAGACAACAGGTACCACTAGTCTATGAGACAACAGGTACCACTAGTCTAACAATGAGACAACAGGTACCAATAGTCTAACAATGAGACAACAGGTACCAACAGTCTAACTATGAGACAACAGGTACCACTAGTCTATGAGACAACAGGTACCACTAGTCTATGAGACAACAGGTACCACTAGTCTATGAGACAACAGGTACCATTAGTCTAACTATGAGACAACAGGTACCACTAGTCTATGAGACAACAGGTACCACTAGTCTATGAGACAACAGGTACCACTAGTCTAACAATGAGACAACAGGTACCAATAGTCTAACTATGAGACAACAGGTACCAACAGTCTAACTATGAGACAACAGGTACTACTAGTCTATGAGACAACAGGTACCACTAGTCTATGAGACAACAGGTACCACTAGTCTATGAGACAACAGGTACCACTAGTCTAACTATGAGACAACAGGTACCACTAGTCTATGAGACAACAGGTACCACTAGTCTAACTATGAGACAACAGGTACCACTAGTCTATGAGACAACAGGTACCACTAGTCTATGAGACAACAGGTACCACTAGTCTAACTATGAGACAACAGGTACCACTAGTCTATGAGACAACAGGTACCACTAGTCTAACTATGAGACAACAGGTACCACTAGTCTATGAGACAACAGGTACCACTAGTCTAACTATGAGACAACAGGTACCACTAGTCTATGAGACAACAGGTAGCACTAGTCTATGAGACAACAGGTACCACTAGTCTAACTATGAGACAACAGGTACCAATAGTCTAACTATGAGACAACAGGTACCACTAGTCTATGAGACAACAGGTACCACTAGTCTATGAGACAACAGGTACCACTAGTCTATGAGACAACAGGTACCACTAGTCTATGAGACAACAGGTACCAACAGTCTAACTATGAGACAACAGGTACCAACAGTCTAACTATGAGACAACAGGTACCACTAGTCTATGAGACAACAGGTACCACTAGTCTATGAGACAACAGGTACCACTAGTCTAACTATGAGACAACAGGTACCACTAGTCTATGAGACAACAGGTACCACTAGTCTAACTATGAGACAACAGGTACCACTAGTCTATGAGACAACAGGTAGCACTAGTCTATGAGACAACAGGTACCACTAGTCTAACTATGAGACAACAGGTACCAATAGTCTAACTATGAGACAACAGGTACCGCTAGTCTATGAGACAACAGGTACCACTAGTCTATGAGACAACAGGTACCACTAGTCTATGATACAACAGGTACCACTAGTCTATGAGACAACAGGTACCAACAGTCTAACTATGAGACAACAGGTACCAACAGTCTAACTATGAGACAACAGGTACCACTAGTCTATGAGGCAACAGGTACCACTAGTCTATGAGGCAACAGGTACCACTAGTCTATGAGACAACAGGTACCACTAGTCTATGAGACAACAGGTACCACTAGTCTATGAGACAACAGGTACCACTAGTCTAACAATGAGACAACAGGTACCAATAGTCTAACTATGAGACAACAGGTACCAACAGTCTAACTATGAGACAACAGGTACCACTAGTCTATGAGACAACAGGTACCACTAGTCTATGAGACAACAGGTACCACTAGTCTATGAGACAACAGGTACCACTAGTCTATGAGACAACAGGTACCAACAGTCTAACTATGAGACAACAGGTACCAACAGTCTAACTATGAGACAACAGGTACCACTAGTCTATGAGACAACAGGTACCACTAGTCTATGAGACAACAGGTACCACTAGTCTAACAATGAGACAACAGGTACCACTAGTCTATGAGACAACAGGTACCATTAGTCTAACTATGAGACAACAGGTACCACTAGTCTATGAGACAACAGGTACCACTAGTCTATGAGACAACAGGTACCACTAGTCTAACAATGAGACAACAGGTACCAATAGTCTAACTATGAGACAACAGGTACTACTAGTCTATGAGACAACAGGTACCACTAGTCTATGAGACAACAGGTACCACTAGTCTATGAGACAACGGGTACCACTAGTCTAACTATGAGACAACAGGTACCACTAGTCTATGAGACAACAGGTACCACTAGTCTAACTATGAGACAACAGGTACCACTAGTCTATGAGACAACAGGTACCACTAGTCTAACTATGAGACAACAGGTACCACTAGTCTATGAGACAACAGGTACCACTAGTCTAACTATGAGACAACAGGTACCACTAGTCTATGAGACAACAGGTACCACTAGTCTATGAGACAACAGGTACCACTAGTCTAACAATGAGACAACAGGTACCAATAGTCTAACTATGAGACAACAGGTACCACTAGTCTATGAGACAACAGGTACCACTAGTCTATGAGACAACAGGTACCACTAGTCTATGAGACAACAGGTACCACTAGTCTAACAATGAGACAACAGGTACCAATAGTCTAACTATGAGACAACAGGTACCACTAGTCTATGAGACAACAGGTACCACTAGTCTATGAGACAACAGGTACCACTAGTCTATGAGACAACAGGTACCAACAGTCTAACTATGAGACAACAGGTACCACTAGTCTAACTATGAGACAACAGGTACCACTAGTCTATGAGACAACAGGTACCACTAGTCTATGAGACAACAGGTACCACTAGTCTATGAGACAACAGGAACCAACAGTCTAACTATGAGACAACAGGTACCACTAGTCTAACTATGAGACAACAGGTACCACTAGTCTATGAGACAACAGGTACCACTAGTCTAACTATGAGACAACAGGTACCACTAGTCTATGAGACAACAGGTAGCACTAGTCTATGAGACAACAGGTACCACTAGTCTAACAATGAGACAACAGGTACCAATAGTCTAACTATGAGACAACAGGTACCACTAGTCTATGAGACAACAGGTACCACTAGTCTAACAATGAGACAACAGGTACCAATAGTCTAACTATGAGACAACAGGTACCACTAGTCTATGAGACAACAGGTACCACTAGTCTATGAGACAACAGGTACCACTAGTCTATGAGACAACAGGTACCACTAGTCTATGAGACAACAGGTACCAATAGTCTAACAATATGACAACAGGTACCACTAGTCAATGAGACAACAGGTACCACTAGTCTATGAGACAACAGGTACCACTAGTCTATGAGACAACAGGTACCACTAGTCTATGAGACAACAGGTACCACTAGTCTAACTATGAGACAACAGGTACCACTAGTCTATGAGACAACAGGTACCACTAGTCTAACTATGAGACAACAGGTACCACTAGTCTATGAGACAACAGGTACCACTAGTCTAACTATGAGACAACAGGTACCACTAGTCTATGAGACAACAGGTAGCACTAGTCTATGAGACAACAGGTACCACTAGTCTAACTATGAGACAACAGGTACCAATAGTCTAACTATGAGACAACAGGTACCACTAGTCTATGAGACAACAGGTACCACTAGTCTATGAGACAACAGGTACCACTAGTCTATGAGACAACAGGTACCACTAGTCTATGAGACAACAGGTACCAACAGTCTAACTATGAGACAACAGGTACCAACAGTCTAACTATGAGACAACAGGTACCACTAGTCTATGAGACAACAGGTACCACTAGTCTATGAGACAACAGGTACCACTAGTCTAACTATGAGACAACAGGTACCACTAGTCTATGAGACAACAGGTACCACTAGTCTAACTATGAGACAACAGGTACCACTAGTCTATGAGACAACAGGTAGCACTAGTCTATGAGACAACAGGTACCACTAGTCTAACTATGAGACAACAGGTACCAATAGTCTAACTATGAGACAACAGGTACCGCTAGTCTATGAGACAACAGGTACCACTAGTCTATGAGACAACAGGTACCACTAGTCTATGATACAACAGGTACCACTAGTCTATGAGACAACAGGTACCAACAGTCTAACTATGAGACAACAGGTACCAACAGTCTAACTATGAGACAACAGGTACCACTAGTCTATGAGGCAACAGGTACCACTAGTCTATGAGGCAACAGGTACCACTAGTCTATGAGACAACAGGTACCACTAGTCTATGAGACAACAGGTACCACTAGTCTATGAGACAACAGGTACCACTAGTCTAACAATGAGACAACAGGTACCAATAGTCTAACTATGAGACAACAGGTACCAACAGTCTAACTATGAGACAACAGGTACCACTAGTCTATGAGACAACAGGTACCACTAGTCTATGAGACAACAGGTACCACTAGTCTATGAGACAACAGGTACCACTAGTCTATGAGACAACAGGTACCAACAGTCTAACTATGAGACAACAGGTACCAACAGTCTAACTATGAGACAACAGGTACCACTAGTCTATGAGACAACAGGTACCACTAGTCTATGAGACAACAGGTACCACTAGTCTAACAATGAGACAACAGGTACCACTAGTCTATGAGACAACAGGTACCATTAGTCTAACTATGAGACAACAGGTACCACTAGTCTATGAGACAACAGGTACCACTAGTCTATGAGACAACAGGTACCACTAGTCTAACAATGAGACAACAGGTACCAATAGTCTAACTATGAGACAACAGGTACTACTAGTCTATGAGACAACAGGTACCACTAGTCTATGAGACAACAGGTACCACTAGTCTATGAGACAACGGGTACCACTAGTCTAACTATGAGACAACAGGTACCACTAGTCTATGAGACAACAGGTACCACTAGTCTAACTATGAGACAACAGGTACCACTAGTCTATGAGACAACAGGTACCACTAGTCTAACTATGAGACAACAGGTACCACTAGTCTATGAGACAACAGGTACCACTAGTCTAACTATGAGACAACAGGTACCACTAGTCTATGAGACAACAGGTACCACTAGTCTATGAGACAACAGGTACCACTAGTCTAACAATGAGACAACAGGTACCAATAGTCTAACTATGAGACAACAGGTACCACTAGTCTATGAGACAACAGGTACCACTAGTCTAACAATGAGACAACAGGTACCAATAGTCTAACTATGAGACAACAGGTACCACTAGTCTATGAGACAACAGGTACCACTAGTCTATGAGACAACAGGTACCACTAGTCTATGAGACAACAGGTACCAACAGTCTAACTATGAGACAACAGGTACCACTAGTCTAACTATGAGACAACAGGTACCACTAGTCTATGAGACAACAGGTACCACTAGTCTATGAGACAACAGGTACCACTAGTCTATGAGACAACAGGAACCAACAGTCTAACTATGAGACAACAGGTACCACTAGTCTAACTATGAGACAACAGGTACCACTAGTCTATGAGACAACAGGTACCACTAGTCTAACTATGAGACAACAGGTACCACTAGTCTATGAGACAACAGGTAGCACTAGTCTATGAGACAACAGGTACCACTAGTCTAACAATGAGACAACAGGTACCAATAGTCTAACTATGAGACAACAGGTACCACTAGTCTATGAGACAACAGGTACCACTAGTCTAACAATGAGACAACAGGTACCAATAGTCTAACTATGAGACAACAGGTACCACTAGTCTATGAGACAACAGGTACCACTAGTCTATGAGACAACAGGTACCACTAGTCTATGAGACAACAGGTACCACTAGTCTATGAGACAACAGGTACCAATAGTCTAACAATATGACAACAGGTACCACTAGTCAATGAGACAACAGGTACCACTAGTCTATGAGACAACAGGTACCACTAGTCTATGAGACAACAGGTACCACTAGTCTATGAGACAACAGGTACCACTAGTCTATGAGACAACAGGTACCACTAGTCTATGAGACAACAGGTACCAATAGTCTAACAATGAGACAACAGGTACCACTAGTCTAACTATGAGACATTCACCCCCTATTGAAGATATTTGTTGAAAATACTGTTTT
>NC_143040.1:4985000-5000000 GCF_057628025.1 Oncorhynchus mykiss
CGGAACGGATCGGAGCGGTATACTGCTAGAGGAGACGAAGACAGGAGGTGAAAACGGAGAAGAGTAGAGCGAAAAATGTGTACTGGCCCTTTAAGGAACATTAAAATCCATCGGAGTGTCGTATCAGCCCCTTGAGAGAATCGAATCAGTAGCGTTCCTCCTTCAGTTAGACAGGGACCATACCTCAGCGGTATTGACCCGCTACGCAGTTCACTGTACGGGTAGAGACGACAACTTTAGACACACACACAAGTCCAGACGCATGGGGTAGGATTAACGACACAGCTAATCATGAGAGACAACTGGATTCTAGTTATCATGCAGTTTCTGTTGTTTCCGCTGACAGGTGAGTCGCCGCGTTTTTCACGTGCTGTTTATTGTGGTTTTACTGCTTTATGTTTTGGTTGTGGCGTATATATAGCGTGTGTGGATGGCTATGTTGTGGTTTATCCAATATCCTGAGGTTGATTATACACCACATATACAAAGGTATGTGGACACCCTTTAAAATGTGTGGCTCGGGATATTTCCACCTCACCCGTTGCAAATCGAGCACACAGACATGCAATCTCCATTGGTAAACATTGTCAGTAGAATGGCCTTACTGAAGAGCTCGGTGGCTTTCAACGTGGCACCGTCATAGGATGCCACCTTTCCAACTAGTCAGTTCATACAATGTCTGCCCCCCGGTCAACTGTAAGTTCTGTTATTGTGAAGAGAAAAGTCTAGGAGCAACAACGTCTCAGTGATATGCCACACAAGCTCACAGAACGGGACCGTCGAGTGCTGAAGCACGTAGTGCGTAAAAAATAGTTTGTCCTCGGTTGCAACACTCACTACCCGAGTTCCAAACGGCCTCTGGAAGCAACATCAGCACAAGAACTGTTCATGGGGAGCTTCAATGGGTTTCCATGGCCGAGCAGCCGCACACAAGCCTAAGATCACCATGCGCAATGCCAAGCTTCGGCTGGACTGGTTGGACTCTGGAGCAGTTAAAACGCGTTCTCTAGAGTGAAGAATAACGCTTCACCATCTGGCAGTCCGATGAATGAATCTGGGTTTGGCCAACTGTAAAGTTTGGTGGAGGAGGAATAATGGTCTGGGCTTTTGGTCATAGTGTAGGTAGACCTACCATGGGTGTGTAGTCTAATACATGTCGTTTCGGGTGTTGGTATGGAGTGGGGTTGTGTTGGTATGGAGTGGGGTTGGTATGGAGTGGGGTTGTGTTGGTACGGAGTGGGGTTGGTATGGAGTGGGGTTGGTATGGAGTGGGGTTGGGTTGGTATGGAGTGGGGTTGGTATGGAGTGGGGTTGGTATGGAGTGGGGTTGTGTTGGTATGGAGTGGGGTTGTGTTGGTATGGAGTGGGGTTGGTATGGAGTGGGGTTGGTATGGAGTGGGGTTGGTATGGAGTGGGGTTGTGTTGGTATGGAGTGGGGTTGTGTTGGTATGGAGTGGGATTGTGTTGGTATGGAGTGGGATTGTGTTGGTATGGAGTGGGGTTGTGTTGGTATGGAGTGGGGTTGTGTTGGTATGGAGTGGGATTGTGTTGGTATGGAGTGGCGTTGTGTTGGTATGGAGTGGGGTTGTGTTGGTATGGAGTGGGGTTGTGTTGGTATGGAGTGGGGTTGTGTTGGTATGGAGTGGTGTTGGTGTTGTGTTGGTATGGAGTGGGGTTGTGCTGGTACGGAGTGGGGTTGTGTTGGTACGGCGTGGGGTTGGTATGGAGTGGTGTTGTGTTGGTATGGAGTGGGATTGTGTTGGTATGGAGTGGCGTTGTGTTGGTATGGAGTGGCGTTGTGTTGGTATGGAGTGGGGTTGTGTTGGTATGGAGTGGGGTTGTGTTGGTATGGAGTGGTGTTGGTGTCGTGTTGTGTTGGTATGGAGTGGGGTTGTGCTGGTACGGAGTGGGGTTGTGTTGGTACGGAGTGGGGTTGTGTTGGTACGGCGTGGGGTTGGTATGGAGTGGTGTTGTGTTGGTATGGAGTGGGATTGTGTTGGTATGGAGTGGGGTTGTGTTGGTATGGAGTGGCGTTGTGTTGGTATGGAGTGGGGTTGTGTTGGTATGGAGTGGGGTTGTGTTGGTATGGAGTGGGGTTGTGTTGGTATGGAGTGGTGTTGGTGTTGTGTTGGTATGGAGTGGGGTTGTGTTGGTATGGAGTGGTGTTGGTGTTGTGTTGGTATGGAGTGGGGTTGTGCTGGTACGGAGTGGGGTTGTGCTGGTACGGAGTGGGGTTGTGTTGGTACGGCGTGGGGTTGTGTTGGTACGGCGTGGGGTTGTGTTGGTACGGAGTGGGGTTGTGTTGGTAGGGAGTGGGGTTGTGTTGGTATGGAGTGGGGTTGTTTTGGTATGGAGTGGGGTTGTTTTGGTATGGAGTGGGGTTGTGTTGGTAGGGAGTGGGGTTGTGTTGGTAGGGAGTGGGGTTGTGTTGGTAGGGAGTGGGGTTGTGTTGGTAGGGAGTGGGGTTGTGTTGGTAGGGAGTGGGGTTGTGTTGGTAGGGAGTGGGGTTGTGTTGGTATGGAGTGGGGTTGTGTTGGTATGGAGTGGGGTTGTGTTGGTAGGGAGTGGGGTTGTGTTGGTATGGAGTGGGGTTGTGTTGGTATGGAGTGGGGTATGGAGTGGTGTTGTGTTGGTATGGAGTGGGGTTGTGTTGGTAGGGAGTGAGGTTGTGTTGGTATGGAGTGGGGTTGTGTTGGTATGGAGTGGGGTATGGAGTGGGGTTGTGTTGGTATGGAGTGGGGTTGTGTTGGTAGGGAGTGAGGTTGTGTTGGTATGGAGTGGGGTTGTGTTGGTATGGAGTGGGGTTGTTTTGGTATGGAGTGGTGTTGTGTTGGTAGGGAGTGGGGTTGTGTTGGTAGGGAGTGGGGTTGTGTTGGTAGGGAGTGGGGTTGTGTTGGTATGGAGTGGGGTTGTGTTGGTAGGGAGTGGGGTTGTGTTGGTACGGAGTGGGGTTGGTATGGAGTGGGGTTGTGTTGGTAGGGAGTGGGTTTGTGTTGGTATGGAGCTTTCCCGGCACTTCCTTGGCCAATAGCCTGTTCTGTATTTTATAGCATCATCTTGGACATTTGAGCTTATTAGGCTATTCCATTGTTTTGTTATGCATGGTAACACACACACACACACACACACACACACACACACACACACACACACACACACACACACACACACACACACACACACACACACACACACACACACTGTTTTGGTTATCCAATTAATTATTCATACATTTTAGCAACATATGTTGGCTTCCGCGCATAACAGGTGGCAGCAGGCAGGCTAAACATGTCTGGAAGTTCGGCCCATGTTGTTTACATTGTAACTACCAGGCTACTGGACTCCAGATGTAGAATGCAGAATAGGCTGATCTGATGCAATAAGCCCATGTTTATTCAACACAGGGCTTAGGCAGGCACACACACACACACACACACAGTGGAAGTTGCTGGATATTGGCAGGAACTGGAACAGATTCTTGCGACATGTGGCCGGCCGTACATTGTCATGCTGAACCATGAGGTGATGGAGGCGGATGAATGGCACGACAACGGGCCTCAGGATTTCATCACGGTATCTCCGTGCATAAAAATGTACACTGATAAAAATGCAATTGTGTTCGTTGTCCGTAGTTTCTGCCTGCTCCATACCATAACCCCACCGCCACGAGGCACTCTGTTCACAACGTTGACGTCAGCAAACCAAATCTTGGGGTAAAGGAGAAATGCTCACTAAAAGAAATGTAAACAATTTTGTGCACAAAGTTTAAGAGAAATAAGCTATTTTGTGCAGTATGGAACATTTCTGGGATCTTTTATTTCAGCTCATGAAACATGGGAACAACACTTGACATGTTGTGTTGATATTGTTGTTCAGTGTGTAATATATATATATATATATATATATATATATATATATATATATATATATATATATATATATATATATATATATATATATATTATTTTTACTCATTGTTACTCAAACTCACACACACACACACACACACAGACACACAGGTGTATGCCCTATAATGTTGTTTACATAAAGCTATAACGGTAGTGTAATCTATCATCTTCAACCTGTTCCTTCAAGCCCAGAGTCACACTATTAGAAGTGGCACCCAATTCCCTAGTTAGTGCACTACTTTTGACCAGGTATCTATGGGCCCTGGTTTAAAAGTAGTGCACTAACTAGGGAATAGGGTGCCATTTGGGATGCCTACTATGTATTTGCATAACTGTATCCCAAGGTAGTTGGTCGTATCCGGGCTTTTCCCAGGAAAAGGTTGTGTGTGTGTGTGTGTCTAAAGCTGTTACCGCCACACCAGCAGTTACAAATCATGACGGCAGTCAAATTCCACTTAACCATTTAGTCACTGTAACTATTGGTTGCAAGTTCAAATCCAGCGTAGCCTAGTGGTTAGAGCGTTGGACTAGTAACCGAAAGGTTGCAAGTTCAAACCCCCGAGCTGACAAGGTACAAATCTGTCGTTCTGCCCCTGAACAAGGCAGTTAACCCACTGTTCCTAGAGTGGTTAACCCACTGTTCCTAGACCAGTTAACCCACTGTTCCTAGACCAGTTAACCCACTGTTCCTAGACCAGTTAACCCACTGTTCCTAGACCAGTTAACCCACTGTTCCTAGACCAGTTAACCCACTGTTCCTAGACCAGTTAACCCACTGTTCCTAGGCCGGTTAACCCACTGTTCCTAGACCAGTTAACCCACTGTTCCTAGACCAGTTAACTGTTCCTGGACCAGTTAACCCACTGTTCCTAGGCCAGTTAACCCACTGTTCCTGGACCAGTTAACCCACTGTTCCTAGACCAGTTAACCCACTGTTCCTAGACCAGTTAACCCACTGTTCCTAGACCAGTTAACCCACTGTTCCTAGACCAGTTAACCCACTGTTCCTAGACCAGTTAACTGTTCCTAGTCCGTCATTGAAAATAAGAATTTGGTTAAATAAAAGTAAAATAAAGAAATAAAAAGGCTTCAAAACGGCATCCTATTCCCCATAGGGCTCTGGTCACTAGTAGTGCACTATATAGGGAATAGGGCTCTGGTCACTAGTAGTGCACTATATAGGGAATAGGGCTCTGGTCTATAGTAGTGTACTATATAGGGAATAGGGCTCTGGTCTAAAGTAGTGTACTATATAGGGAATAGGGCTCTGGTCTATAGTAGTGTACTATATAGGGAATAGGGCTCTGGTCTAAAGTAGTGTACTATATAGGGAATAGGGCTCTGGTCTAAAGTAGTGCACTACATAGGGAATAGGGCTCTGGTCTAAAGTAGTGCACTACATAGGGAATAGGGCTCTGGTCTAAAGTAGTGCACTACATAGGGAATAGGGCTCTGGTCTAAAGTAGTGCACTACATAGGGAATAGGGTTCTGGTCTAAAGTAGTGTACTATATAGGGAATAGGGCTCTGGTCTAAAGTAGTGCACTACATAGGGAATAGGGCTCTGGTCTAAAGTAGTGCACTACATAGGGAATAGGGTTCTGGTCTAAAGTAGTGCACTACATAGGGAATAGGGCTCTGGTCTAAAGTAGTGCACTATATAGGGAATAGGGCTCTGGTCTAAAGTAGTGCACTACATAGGGAATAGGGTTCTGGTCTAAAGTAGTGCACTACATAGGGAATAGGGCTCTGGTCTAAAGTAGTGCACTACATAGGGAATAGGGCTCTGGTCTAAAGTAGTGCACTACATAGGGAATAGGGCTCTGGTCTAAAGTAGTGCACTATATAGGGTATAGGGCTCTGGTCTAAAGTAGTGCACTACATAGGGAATAGGGCTCTGGTCTAAAGTAGTGCACTATATAGGGAATAGGGCTCTGGTCTAAAGTAGTGCACTATATAGGGAATAGGGCTCTGGTCTAAAGTAGTGCACTATATAGGGAATAGGGCTCTGGTCTAAAGTAGTGCACTATATAGGGAATAGGGCTCTGGTCTAAAGTAGTGCACTATATAGGGAATAGGGCTCTGGTCTAAAGTAGTGCACTATATAGGGAATAGGGCTCTGGTCTAAAGTAGTGCACTATATAGGGAATAGGGCTCTGGTCACTAGTAGTTCACTATATAGGGAATAGGGCTCTGGTCTAAAGTAGTGCACTATATAGGGAATAGGGCTCTGGTCACTAGTAGTTCACTATATAGGGAATAGGGCTCTGGTCTAAAGTAGTGCACTATATAGGGAATAGGGCTCTGGTCACTAGTAGTTCACTATATAGGGAATAGGGCTCTGGTCTAAAGTAGTGCACTATATAGGGAATAGGGCTCTGGTCTAAAGTAGTTCACTATATAGGGAATAGGGCTCTGGTCTAAAGTAGTTCACTATATAGGGAATAGGGCTCTGGTCTAAAGTAGTGCACTATATAGGGAATAGGGCTCTGGTCTAAAGTAGTGCACTATATAGGGAATAGGGCTCTGGTCTAAAGTAGTGCACTATATAGGGAATAGGGCTCTGGTCTAAAGTAGTGCACTATATAGGGAATAGGGCTCTGGTCTAAAGTAGTGCACTATATAGGGAAAAGGGTTATATAGGGCTCTGGTCACTAGTAGTGCACTATATAGGAAATAGGGCTCTGGTCTAAAGTAGTGCACTATATAGGGAATAGGGCTCTGGTCTAAAGTAGTGCACTATATAGGGAATAGGGCTCTGGTCTAAAGTAGTGCACTATATAGGGAATAGGGTTATATAGGGCTCTGGTCACTAGTAGTGCACTATATAGGGAATAGGGCTCTGGTCTAAAGTAGTGCACTATATAGGGAATAGGGTTAAATAGGGCTCTGGTCACTAGTAGTGCACTATATAGGGAATAGGGTTATATAGGGCTCTGGTCACTAGTAGTGCACTATATAGGGAATAGGGCTCTGGTCTAAAGTAGTGCACTATATAGGGAATAGGGTTATATAGGGCTCTGGTCACTAGTAGTGCACTATATAGGGAATAGGGCTCTGGTCTAAAGTAGTGCACTATATAGGGAATAGGGCTCTGGTCTAAAGTAGTGCACTATATAGGGAATAGGGCTCTGGTCTAAAGTAGTGCACTACATAGGGAATAGGGTTCTGGTCTAAAGTAGTGCACTATATAGGGAATAGGGCTCTGGTCTAAAGTAGTGCACTATATAGGGAATAGGGCTCTGGTCTAAAGTAGTGCACTACATAGGGAATAGGGTTCTGGTCTAAAGTAGTACACTATATAGGGTATAGGGCCCTGGTCCAAAGTAGTGCACTATATAGGGAATAGGGCTCTGGTCTAAAGTAGTACACTATATAGGGTATAGGGCCCTGGTCTAAAGTAGTGCACTATATAGGGAATAGGGCTCTGGTCTAAAGTAGTGCACTATATAGGGAATAGGGCTCTGGTCTAAAGTAGTACACTATATAGGGTATAGGGCCCTGGTCTAAAGTAGTGCACTATATAGGGAATAGGGCTCTGGTCTAAAGTAGTACACTATATAGGGAATAGGGCTCTGGTCACTAGTAGTTCACTATATAGGGAATAGGGCTCTGGTCTAAAGTAGTGCACTATATAGGGAATAGGGCTCTGGTCTAAAGTAGTACACTATATAGGGTATAGGGCTCTGGTCACTAGTAGTTCACTATATAGGGAATAGGGCTCTGGTCTAAAGTAGTGCACTATATAGGGAATAGGGCTCTGGTCACTAGTAGTTCACTATATAGGGAATAGGGCTCTGGTCTAAAGTAGTGCACTATATAGGGAATAGGGCTCTGGTCTAAAGTAGTGCACTATATAGGGAATAGGGCTCTGGTCTAAAGTAGTGCACTATATAGGGAATAGCGATCTGGTCTAAAGTAGTGCACTACATAGGGAATAGGGCTCTGGTCTAAAGTAGTGCACTATATAGGGAATAGGGCTCTGGTCTAAAGTAGTGCACTATATAGGGAATAGGGCTCTGGTCTAAAGTAGTGCACTATATAGGGAATAGGGTTATATAGGGCTCTGGTCACTAGTAGTGCACTATATAGGGAATAGGGCTCTGGTCTAAAGTAGTGCACTATATAGGGAATAGGGCTCTGGTCTAAAGTAGTGCACTATATAGGGAATAGGGCTCTGGTCTAAAGTAGTGCACTATATAGGGAATAGGGCCCTGGTCTAAAGTAGTGCACTATATAGGGAATAGGGCTCTGGTCTAAAGTAGTGCACTATATAGGGTATAGGGTCCTGGTCTAAAGTAGTTTACTATATAGGGAATAGGGCTCTGGTCTAAAGTAGTGCACTATATAGGGAATAGGGCTCTGGTCTAAAGTAGTGCACTATATAGGGAATAGGGCTCTGGTCTAAAGTAGTACACTATATAGGGTATAGGGCCCTGGTCTAAAGTAGTGCGCTATATAGGGAATAGGGCTCTGGTCTAAAGTAGTACCCTATATAGGGAATAGAGCTCTGGTCACTAGTAGTTCACTATATAGGGAATAGGGCTCTGGTCTAAAGTAGTGCACTATATAGGGAATAGGGCTCTGGTCTAAAGTAGTGCACTATATAGGGAATAGGGCTCTGGTCTAAAGTAGTGCACTATATAGGGAAAAGGGTTATATATGGCTCTGGTCACTAGTAGTGCACTATATAGGGAATAGGGCTCTGGTCTAAAGTAGTGCACTATATAGGGAATAGGGCTCTGGTCTAAAGTAGTGCACTATATAGGGAATAGGGCTCTGGTCTAAAGTAGTGCACTATATAGGGAATAGGGTTATATAGGGCTCTGGTCACAAGTAGTGCACTATATAGGGAATAGGGCTCTGGTCTAAAGTAGTGCACTATATAGGGAATAGGGCTCTGTTCTAATGTAGTGCACTATATAGGGAATAGGGCTCTGGTCTAAAGTAGTGCACTATATAGGGAATAGGGCTCTGGTCTAAAGTAGTGCACTATATAGGGAATAGGGCTCTGGTCTAAAGTAGTGCACTATATAGGGAATAGGGCTCTGGTCTAAAGTAGTGCACTTACATAGGGAATAGGGCTCTGGTCTAAAGTAGTGCACTATATAGGGAATAGGGCTCTGGTCTAAAGTAGTTCACTATATAGGGAATAGGGCTCTGGTCTAAAGTAGTGCACTATATAGGGAATAGGGCTCTGGTCTAAAGTAGTGCACTATATAGGGAATATGGCTCTGGTCTAAAGTAGTGCACTATATAGGGAATATGGCTCTGGTCTAAAGTAGTGCACTATATAGGGAATAGGGCTCTGGTCTAAAGTAGTGCACTACATAGGGAATAGGGCTCTGGTCTAAAGTAGTGCACTATATAGGGAATAGGGCTCTGGTCTAAAGTAGTGCACTATATAGGGAATAGGGCCCTGGTCTAAAGTAGTGCACTATATAGGGAATAGGGCTCTGGTATAAAGTAGTGCACTATATAAGGAATAGGGCTCTGGTCTAAAGTAGTGCACTACATAGGGAATAGGGCTCTGGTCTAAAGTAGTGCACTATATAGGGAATAGGGCTCTGGTCTAAAGTAGTGCACTATATAGGGAATATGACTCTGGTCTAAAGTAGTGCACTATATAGGGAATATGCCTCTGGTCTAAAGTAGTGCACTATATAGGGAATAGGGCTCTGGTCTAAAGTAGTGCACTACATAGGGAATAGGGCTCTGGTCTAAAGTAGTGCACTATATAGGGAATAGGGCTCTTGTCTAAAGTAGTGCACTATATAGGGAATATGGCTCTGGTCTAAAGTAGTGCACTATATAGGGAATATGGCTCTGGTCTAAAGTAGTGCACTATATAGGGAATAGGGCTCTGGTCTAAAGTAGTGCACTACATAGGGAATAGGGCTCTGGTAAAAAGTAGTGCACTATATAGGGAATAGGGCTCTGGTCTAAAGTAGTGCACTATATAGGGAATAGGGCTCTGGTCTAAAGTAGTGCACTATATAAGGAATAGGGCTATGGTCACTAGTAGTGCACTACATAGGGAATAGGGCTCTGGTCTAAAGTAGTGCACTACATAGGGAATAGGGCTCTGGTCTAAAGTAGTGCACTATATAGGGAATATGGCTCTGGTCTAAAGTAGTGCACTACATAGGGAATAGGGCTCTGGTCTAAAGTAGTGCACTATATAGGGAATAGGGCTCTGGTCTAAAGTAGTGCACTATATAGGGAATATGGCTCTGGTCTAAAGTAGTGCACTATATAGGGAATAGGGCTCTGGTCTAAAGTAGTGCACTATATAGGGAATAGGGCTCTGGTCTAAAGTAGTTCACTATATAGGGAATAGGGCTGTGGTCTAAAGTAGTGCACTACATAGGGAATAGGGCTCTGGTCTAAAGTAGTGCACTATATAGGGAATAGGGCCCTGGTCTAAAGTAGTGCACTATATAGGGAATAGGGCTCTGGTCTAAAGTAGTGCACTATATAGGGAATAGGGCTCTGGTCTAAAGTAGTGCACTATATAGGGAATAGGGCTCTGGTCTAAAGTAGTGCACTATATAGGGAATAGGGCTCTGGTCTAAAGTAGTGCACTATATAGGGAATAGGGCTCTGGTCTAAAGTAGTGCACTATATAGGGAATAGGGCTCTGGTCTAAAGTAGTGCACTATATAGGGAATAGGGCTCTGGTCTAAAGTAGTGCACTATATAGGGAATAGGGCTCTGGTCTAAAGTAGTGCACTATATAGGGAATAGGGCTCTGGTCTAAAGTAGTGCACTATATAGGGAATAGGGCTCTGGTCTAAAGTAGTGCACTACATAGGGAATAGGGTGCCATAGGGCTCTGGTCTAAAGTAGTGCACTATATAGGGAATAGGGCTCTGGTCTAAAGTAGTGCACTATATAGGGAATAGGGCTCTGGTCTAAAGTAGTGCACTATATAGGGAATAGGGCTCTGGTCTAAAGTAGTGCACTATATAGGGAATAGGGCTCTGGTCTAAAGTAGTTCACTATATAGGGAATAGGGCTCTGGTCTAAAGTAGTGCACTATATAGGGAATAGGGCTCTGGACTAATTTAGTGTACTATATAGGGAATAGGGCTCTGGACTAAAGTAGTGTACTATATAGGGAATAGGGCTCTGGACTAAAGTAGTGCACTATATAGGGAATAGAGCTCTGGTCTAAAGTAGTGCACTACATAGGGAATAGGGCTCTGGTCTAAAGTAGTGCACTACATAGGGAATAGGGCTCTGGTCTAAAGTAGTGCACTACATAGGGAATAGGGCTCTGGTCACTAGTAGTTCACTATATAGGGAATAGGGCTCTGGTCTAAAGTAGTTCACTATATAGGGAATAGGGCTCTGGTCTAAATTAGTGCACTACATAGGGAATAGGGCTCTGGTCACTAGTAGTTCACTACATAGGGAATAGGGCTCTGGTCTAAAGTAGTGCACTATATAGGGAATAGGGCTCTGGTCTAAAGTAGTGCACTATATAGGGAATAGGGCTCTGGTCTAAAGTAGTGCACTATATAGGGAATAGGGCCCTGGTCTAAAGTAGTGCACTATATAGGGAATAGGGCTCTGGTCTAAAGTAGTGCACTACATAGGGAATAGGGCTCTGGTCTAAAGTAGTGTACTATATAGGGAATAGGGCTCTGGTCTAAAGTAGTTCACTATATAGGGAATAGGGCTCTGGTCTAAAGTAGTTCACTATATAGGGAATAGGGCTCTGGTCTAAAGTAGTGCACTATATAGGGAATAGGGCTCTGGTCTAAAGTAGTGCACTATATAGGGAATAGGGCTCTGGTCTAAAGTAGTGCACTACATAGGGAATAGGGCTCTGGTCTAAAGTAGTGCACTACATAGGGAATAGGGCTCTGGTCTAAGGTAGTGCACCACATAGGGAATAGGGCTCTGTTCTAATGTAGTGCACTACATAGGGAATAGGGCTCTGGTCTAAAGTAGTGCACTACATAGGGAATAGGGCTCTGGTCTAAAGTAGTGCACTATATAGGGAATAGGGCCCTGGTCTAAAGTAGTGCACTATATAGGGAATAGGGCTCTGGTCTAAAGTAGTGCACTATATAGGGAATAGGGCTCTGGTCTAAAGTAGTGCACTATATAGGGAATAGGGCTCTGGTCTAAAGTAGTGCACTATATAGGGAATAGGGCTCTGGTCTAAAGTAGTGCACTATATAGGGAATAGGGCTCTGGTCTAAAGTAGTGCACTATATAGGGAATAGGGCTCTGGTCTAAAGTAGTGCACTATATAGGGAATAGGGCTCTGGTCTAAAGTAGTGCACTATATAGGGAATAGGGCTCTGGTCTAAAGTAGTTCACTATATAGGGAATAGGGCTCTGGTCTAAAGTAGTGCACTATATAGGGAATAGGGCTCTGGACTAATTTAGTGTACTATATAGGGAATAGGGCTCTGGACTAAAGTAGTGTACTATATAGGGAATAGGGCTCTGGACTAAAGTAGTGCACTATATAGGGAATAGAGCTCTGGTCTAAAGTAGTGCACTACATAGGGAATAGGGCTCTGGTCTAAAGTAGTGCACTACATAGGGAATAGGGCTCTGGTCTAAAGTAGTGCACTACATAGGGAATAGGGCTCTGGTCACTAGTAGTTCACTATATAGGGAATAGGGCTCTGGTCTAAAGTAGTTCACTATATAGGGAATAGGGCTCTGGTCTAAATTAGTGCACTACATAGGGAATAGGGCTCTGGTCACTAGTAGTTCACTATATAGGGAATAGGGCTCTGGTCTAAAGTAGTGCACTATATAGGGAATAGGGCTCTGGTCTAAAGTAGTGCACTATATAGGGAATAGGGCTCTGGTCTAAAGTAGTGCACTATATAGGGAATAGGGCCCTGGTCTAAAGTAGTGCACTATATAGGGAATAGGGCTCTGGTCTAAAGTAGTGCACTACATAGGGAATAGGGCTCTGGTCTAAAGTAGTGTACTATATAGGGAATAGGGCTCTGGTCTAAAGTAGTTCACTATATAGGGAATAGGGCTCTGGTCTAAAGTAGTTCACTATATAGGGAATAGGGCTCTGGTCTAAAGTAGTGCACTATATAGGGAATAGGGCTCTGGTCTAAAGTAGTGCACTATATAGGGAATAGGGCTCTGGTCTAAAGTAGTGCACTACATAGGGAATAGGGCTCTGGTCTAAAGTAGTGCACTACATAGGGAATAGGGCTCTGGTCTAAGGTAGTGCACCACATAGGGAATAGGGCTCTGTTCTAATGTAGTGCACTACATAGGGAATAGGGCTCTGGTCTAAAGTAGTGCACTACATAGGGAATAGGGCTCTGGTCTAAGGTACATAGGGAATAGGCTGCCAACCCTGGTCTAAAGTAGTGCACTACATAGGGAATAGGGTGCCAACCCTGGTCTAAAGTAGTGCACTACATAGGGAATAGGGTGCCAACTCTGGTCTAAAGTAGTGCACTACATAGGGAATAGGGTGCCAACCCTGGTCTAAAGTAGTGCACTACATAGGGAATAGGGTGCCAATCCTGGTCTAAAGTAGTGCACTAAATAGGGAATAGGGTGCCAACCCTGGTCTAAAGTAGTGCACTAAATATGGAATAGAGGTGCCAACTCTGTTCAAAAGTAGTGCACTAAATATGGAATAGGGTGCCAACCCTCGTCAAAAGTAGTGCAATAAATATGGAATAGGGTGCCAACCCTGGTCTAAAGTAGTGCACTACATAGGGAATAGGTGGCAACCCTGGTCTAAAGTAGTGCACTACATAGGGAATAGGGTGCCAACCCTGGTCAGAAGTAGTGCACTAAATATGGAATTAGGGTGCCAACTCTGGTCAGAAGTAGTGCACTACATAGGGAATAGGATGCCATTTGGAAGAAAGCCCTAGACTTCTGAAGATCGACACATGATTTGCCTGGCAGGTTTTCCACCAACATGATCTTCATGTGACCGTTAGTGCCCCAGGGCCGTCAGTCCATGGTTAAATCCCAAATGGACCCCTATTCCCTATGTAGTGCACTACTTTAGACCAGGGTTTGCACCCTATTCCCTATGTAGTGCACTACTTTAGACCAGGGTTGGCACCCTATTCCATATTTAGTGCACTACTTTTGACCAGGGTTGGCACCCTATTCCATATTTAGTGCACTACTTTAGACCAGGGTTGGCACCCTATTCCATATTTATTGCACTACTTTTGACGAGGGTTGGCACCCTATTCCATATTTAGTGCACTACTTTTGAACAGAGTTGGCACCTCTATTCCATATTTAGTGCACTACTTTAGACCAGGGTTGGCACCCTATTCCCTATTTAGTGCACTACTTTTTATTACCAGGGCCCATGGGGGAATAGGGTGCTGTTTAGGACGTTGACAGGCTGTGAATCTGAACTCTAGGGGGAACGAAACAACTTCATGACCCAAATGTTTTGGTTTTTTTTCTATCCTCAAGAAGTCTATTGATTGGCTGCCAGGCTATGCAAATCATGTGTTAATCTTCAGAACTGAAAAACACAGTCTCTGTCCCAAATTGTACACTATTCCTTTATGTAGTGCACTACTTTTGACCAGAGTTGGCACCCTATTCCCTATATAGTGCACTACTTTTGACCAGGGTTGGCACCCTATTCCCTATGTAGTGCACTACTTTTGACCAGGGTTGGCACCCTATTCCCTATGTAGTGCACTACTTTTGACCAGGGTTGGCACTCTATTCCCTATGTAGTGCACTACTTTTGACCAGGGTTGGCACCCTATTCCCTATGTAGTGCACTACTTTAGACCAGGCCCAATAGGGACATAACGGGAAAAAACAGTTTTCTGACCCAAATGTCAACGTTTTTCCTCCTCTAGAAGCCCGCTGATTGATTGGCTGATTGATTGATTCACCTTGTCAATGTCCTTATTTGTCTGTTATGGATAATGATGAGTTGAGCTGTTTGGGTTTTATGAGGTCATCACCAGACGTTGGTCCTAATTCTCCCTGTTGGAAGATCAAACCTTCAGCCAGATTGATGTTGGTCTATTAATGACTGTCCACTGTTACACCAGTCTGTTACTAGACTGAACCATGACTGTCCACTGTTACACCAGTCTGGT
>NC_143040.1:5005000-5040000 GCF_057628025.1 Oncorhynchus mykiss
CCACCTCTATGTGACTCTATGTTAACAGTTAGACATGGACCACCTCTATGTGACTCTATGTTAACAGTTAGACATGGTCCACCTCTATGTTAACAGTTAGACATGGACCACCTCTATGTTAACAGTTAGACATGGTCCACCTCTATGTTAACAGTTAGACATGGACCACCTCTATGTGACTCTATGTTAACAGTTAGACATGGTCCACCTCTATGTTAACAGTTAAACATGGACCACCTCTATGTTAACAGTTAGACATGGTCCACCTCTATGTTAACAGTTAGACATGGACCACCTCTATGTTAACAGTTAGACATGGTCCACCTCTATGTGACTCTATGTTACCAGTTAGACATGGTCCACCTCTATGTGACTCTATGTTACCAGTTAGACATGGACCACCTCTATGTGACTCTATGTTAACATGGACCACCTCTATGTGACTCTATGTTAACAGTTAGACATGGACCACCTCTATGTGACTCTATGTTAACAGTTAGACAAGGTCCACCTCTATGTTAACAGTTAGACATGGACCACCTCTATGTTAACAGTTAGACATGGTCCACCTCTATGTTAACAGTTAGACATGGACCACCTCTATGTGACTCTATGTTAAGTTAGACATGGTCCACCTCTATGTTAACAGTTAAACATGGACCACCTCTATGTTAACAGTTAGACATGGTCCACCTCTATGTTAACAGTTAGACATGGACCACCTCTATGTTAACAGTTAGACATGGTCCACCTCTATGTGACTCTATGTTACCAGTTAGACATGGTCCACCTCTATGTGACTCTATGTTAACAGTTAAACATGGTCCACCTCTATGTTAACAGTTAGACATGGTCCACCTCTATGTGACTCTATGTTACCAGTTAGACATGGACCACCTCTATGTGACTCTATGTTAACAGTTAGACATGGACCACCTCTATGTTAACAGTTAGACATGGTCCACCTCTATGTTAACAGTTAGACATGGTCCACCTCTATGTTAACAGTTAGACATGGACCACCTCTATGTTAACATGGTCCAGCTCCAAACAGGGTCCTGTCTGACATACTGTATGTTTATTATCCACCCTCCCTCTCCTCACCCAGTCCCTGAGCAGCCTCCAGTGATCAGTCTGTCCCAGAGAGAGAGGGTGATCCTGAGGAGAGGAGAGCAGTTTGAGATCACCTGCAGCTCCTCCAACCTCAACCCTGACTTCAGCATTAAGTGGGACTTCCCTGTTGGAGCGGTGAGACTGGCTTCATACTGACTCTCTCTCTCTCTCTCTCCCTTTCTCTCTCTCTCTCTCTCCCTTTCTCTCTGTCTCTCTCGGTCTCTCTCTGTCTGTCTCTCTGTCTGTCTCTCTCTGTCTCTCTCTCTGTCTCTCTGTCTCTCTCTCTGTCTCTCTCTCTGTCTGTCTCTCTCTGTCTGTCTGTCTCTGTCTCTCTCTCGGTCTGTCTCTCTGTCTCCTTCTCTCTCTGTCTCTCTCTCTCTCTCTCTCTCTCTCTCCCTTTCTCTCTGTCTCTCTCTGTCTGTCTCTCTGTCTGTCTCTCTCTGTCTCTCTCTCTGTCTCTCTGTCTCTCTCTCTGTCTGTCTCTCTCTGTCTGTCTGTCTCTGTCTTTCTCTCGGTCTGTCTCTCTGTCTCTCTCTCTGTCTCTCTCTCTCTCTGTCTCTCTCTCTGTCTCTCTCTCTCTCTGTCTCTCTCTCTCTCTGTCTCTCTCTCTCTCTGTCTCTCTCTCTCTCTGTCTCTCTCTCTCCCTTTCTCTCTCCCTTTCTCTCTCTCTCTCTCTCCCTTTCTCTCTACCTTTCTATCTGTCTCTCTCCCTTTCTCTCTCGCTCCCGTTCTCTCTGTCTCTCTTTCTCTGTCTCTCTACCTTTCTCTCTCTCTCTCATTTTCTCTTTCTTTCTCTCTCTCTCTCTCCCCTGTCTTTATCAAAGGTAATATACATTATATAGTGCCACAACGTAGTAGTATTCACAGTGTTCTATTGCTTCTACCAGTACACTAACCATGACCCACCTGAGAGTCCAGTATAGTGAACTCCTGAACTCTAACCCCTGAACTCTGACCCCTGTCTGCAGCGTGCCTTCCAGGCCCACACCTCCCACATCCTGGCTGGTTCCCGTGGTTACCAACGCTCCACCTCCCTCTGGATCACCTCTGTCAACCAATCAGACGCCGGAACATACCGATGCCACGCCCACAACGAGAGGGGCGCCACCGCCGATACCCTGCACCTGGATGTCCGTGGTGTGTGTGTGTGTGTGTGTGTGTGTGTGTGTTTGAGTCTCGCAAAGACAGAACCTCAATGATGGAATTTGTTAACCTCTATAACACTGTAACTGATGATAGTCTAACCCTGTCTAACCCTGTCAGAGAGAGGGAGAGTCTAACCCTGTCTAACCCTGTCAGAGAGAGGGAGAGTCTAACCCTGTCTAACCCTTTCAGAGAGAGGGAGAGTCTAACCCTGTCTAACCCTGTCAGAGAGAGGGAGAGTCTAACCCTGTCTAACCCTGTCAGAGAGAGGGAGAGTCTCACCCTGTCAGAGAGAGGGAGAGTCTCACCCTGTCAGAGAGAGGGAGAGTCTCACCCTGTCAGAGAGAGGGAGAGTCTCACCCTGTCAGAGAGAGGGAGAGCCTCTCCCTGTCAGAGAGAAGAAGAGTCTCACCCTGTGTGTGTTCCCCCTCCAGAGCGAGGCTTCATCAGTATGCTGGGTGACTCCCGGCCTAGCCAGTCTGCTGTCAGAGAAGGGGAGAGCCTAAGCCTCAGGGTAGAGTTTGAGTCTTATCCCAGACCAGGCACTCTGTCCTGGGCTTACAACGGCAAGACCCTCCACAACACCACGGAGCACGTCATCACTGTCCAACGACACCGATACAGGTACAGTGTAATATCTCATTCAATCATTTTATTTTAATAATTAAAGTGCAGACAATAATAATAATTTCACTTAAAAAATATGATGAACAACTTTTTGGGGATACTAAAAGAACAATACGTTAATTTGATTAAATCCACTATTTCAGCGTTACATCAAACAGTATTTAAATACATCAAATGAACATTAAATAGGAAGATATTCATTATCTCATTATCGCCAACCAGCATCATGTTCATTATCTCATTATCTCCAGCCAACATCATGTTCATTATCTCAGCCAACCTCATGTTCATTATCTCAGCCAACTTCATGTTCATTATCTTATTATATCCAGTCGATCCCTGTTTACAGGGATAACTCTGGAAGGTTACAGGGTTAATTCTACATGGTTACAGGGTTAATTCTACATGGTTACAGGGTTAATTCTGCATGGTTACAGGGTTAATTCAGGATGGTTACAGGGTTAATTTTACATGGTTACAGGGTTAATTCAGGATGGTTACAGGGTTAATTCTGCATGGTTACAGGGTTATTTCTGCATGGTTACATGGTTAATTCAGGATGGTTACAGGGTTAATTCTGCATGGTTACAGAGTTAATTCTACATGGTTACAGGGTTAATTCTACATGGTTACAGGGTTAATTCTGCATGGTTACAGGGTTAATTCAGGATGGTTACAGGGTTAATTCTGCATGGTTACAGGGTTAATTCAGGATGGTTACAGAGTTAATTCTGCATGGTTACAGGGTTAATTCTGCATGGTTACAGGGTTAATTCAGGATGATTACAGGGTTAATTCTGCATGGTTACAGAGTTAATTCTACATGGTTACAGAGTTAATTCTGCATGGTTACAGGGTTAATTCTACATGGTTACAGGGTTAATTCTGCATGGTTACAGGGTTAATTCAGGATGGTTACAGGGTTAATTCTGCATGGTTACAGAGTTAATTCTGGATGGTTACAGGGTTAATTCTGCATGGTTACAGAGTTAATTCTGGATGGTTACAGGGTTGATTCTGCATGGTTACATGGTTAATTCTGGATGGTTACAGGGTTAACTCCGTGTGGTTACAGGGTTAACTCCACGTGGTTACAGGGTTAATTCCACGTGGTTACAGGGTTAAAACAAAAGGGTTAGTTTAGGTATTCATTCTGAGTGGTTAAGGTCAGGGCTATGGTTTGGGGGAAGGTTAGTTCAGGTATTCATTCTGAGTGGTTAAGGTCAGGGCTATGGTTTGGGGGGAAGGTTAGTTTAGGTATTCATTCTGAGTGGTTAAGGTCAGGGCTATGGTTTTGGGGGAAGGTATTCATTCTGAGTGGTTAAGGTCAGGGCTATGGTTTGGGGGAAGGTATTCATTCTGAGTGGTTAAGGTCAGGGCTATGGTTTTGGGGGAAGGTATTCATTCTGAGTGGTTAAGGTCAGGGCTATGGTTTTGGGGGAAGGTATTCATTCTGAGTGGTTAAGGTCAGGGCTATGGTTTTGGGGGAAGGTATTCATTCTGAGTGGTTAAGGTCAGGGCTATGGCTTTAAACAAAATAAGCTTCCATCAAGTATTCTCTCGGCTTGTTGGAGCGTTGTGAACTGCCGTGGTCCAGGGGTCTTAAGCAGCATGCTTGGTCTGACCACGCTTTGTCTTCGAGCGTCTTGAGTTTGTGCCAGTGCTCACAGTTTGAGTTTGTGTCAGTGCTTTCTTATGGTAAGTGGAGAGGAGAAGGCATATATCGACGTCCCAAGGACCTTTCCAGACGTCTGACATCCATCCAATGCGGTTTCTATTGACCAGTCTGTTCCAGCATAATACCAGTGTCTACATACTGTATGCTGTTTATAGTGACCAGTCTGTTCCAGCATAATACCAGTGTCTACTTACTGTATGCTGTTTATAGTGACCAGTCTGTTTCAGCCAAATACCAGTGTCTACATGCTGTTTATAGTGACCAGTCTGTTTCAGCCAAATACCAGTGTCTACATACTGTATGCTGTTTATAGTGACCAGTCTGTTTCAGCCAAATACCAGTGTCTACATACTGTATGCTGTTTATAGTGACCAGTCTGTTTCAGCCAAATACCAGTGTCTACATACTGTATGCTGTTTATAGTGACCAGTCTGTTTCAGCCAAATACCAGTGTCTACATACTGTATGCTGTTTATAGTGACCAGTCTGTTCCAGCATAATACCAGTGTCTACATACTGTATGCTGTTTATAGTGACCAGTCTGTTTCAGCCAAATACCAGTGTCTACATACTGTATGCTGTTTATATTGACCAGTCTGTTCCAGCATAATACCAGTGTCTACATACTGTATGCTGTTTATATTGACCAGTCTGTGAAAATGGCAGATTTCTATGTTTTTATAGAAAAAAATAAAAGTTCTACCCTGCAACATCAAAAGTTAAAAACAGAGATGTTCAAAACACTAAGAGATTCAGTGACCACCTTTTCATTTCTGAATGATCACGTCTGGTTTCTCTTGCAAGGGTGAAATGAGTGGAACAACTAGGGGCTGAACCACTAAAAAAAAAACAGTTGGTTTTTTTAAAATAAAAATTTAATGTAAACAAAAAACATTTAGTGAAACATTGTGTATATATGGAGGCTGATGGTCCTTCACCTCTTTACCAATGACTTGAGAGAGGCTGATGGTCCTTCACCTCTTTACCAATGACTTGAGAGAGGCTGATGGTCCTTCGCCCCTTTACCAATGACTTGAGAGAGGCTGATGGTCCTTTGCCCCTTTACCAATGACTTGAGAGAGGCTGATGGTCCTTCGCCTCTTTACCAATGACTTGAGAGAGGCTGATGGTCCTTCGCCTCTTTACCAATGACTTGAGAGAGGCTGACGGTCCTTCACCTCTTTACCAATGACTTGAGAGAGGCTGACGGTCCTTCGCCTCTTTACCAATGACTTGAGAGAGGCTGATGGTCCTTCGCCTCTTTACCAATGACTTGAGAGAGGCTGAAGGTGTGTGTGGTGTGGTGTGTGTGTGTGTGTGCATGTATGGTGTGTGTATGGTGTGTGTACGGTGTGTGTAAGGTGTGTGTTCCTACCCTGCTGTGTGTGTACGGTGTGTGTGTGTATATGGTGTGTGTATGGTGTGTGTACGGTGTATGTGTGTGTGTGTGTACGGTGTGTGTTCCTACCCTGCTGTGTGTGTGTGTACGGTGTGTGTATGGTGTGTGTACGGTGTGTGTGTGTGTGTGTGTACGGTGTGTTCCTACCCTGCTGTGTGTGTGTACGGTGTGTGTACGGTGTGTGTGTGTGTGTGTCTGTACGGTGTGTGTGTGTAAGGTGTGTGTACGGTGTGTAAGGTGTGTGTTCCTACCCTGCTGTGTGTGTACGGTGTGTGTATGGTGTGTGTGTACGGTGTATGTGTGTGTGTGTGTACGGTGTGTGTTCCTACCCTGCTGTGTGTGTGTGTGTGTGTGTGTGTATGGTGTGTGTACGGTGTGTGTGTGTGTGTGTACGGTGTGTTCCTACCCTGCTGTGTGTGTGTATGGTGTGTGTGTGTGTACGGTGTGTGTTCCTACCCTGCTGTGTGTGTACGGTGTGTGTATGGTGTGTGTATGGTGTGTGTACGGTGTGTTCCTACCCTGCTGTATCAGCCCCCCGTCTAAACACAATGTTTTACTAAATGTTGTTTTTACGTGAAATTAATGTGAAATATTTATGTTTACTTTAAAACAAATAATAATTAAATGTTTTTATCAATCTGCCCATTGACTTCAGTTGAAAACTGGCTGGATAAAATTGAAAGCTTATTGACTGAAAGTGCTTTTGCGTATTGGAACAATGCAGGGGGGGTTTTCTACCACAGAAAACTACCCTTTTAACTTGTCTTAATATTCGGTGCAGATGTGTATTTCAGGGTAAAAAACCCTCACCAACCTAACTGGAATGACTAACAGTTGCTTCTTGGAAAATGCAGTTGTTCCCTCCATTTTTAAGAAGAAGAGTTGAAGCTAGCAGTTGTTCCCTCCATTTAAAAGAAGTTGAAGCTAGCAGTTGTTCCCTCCATTAAAAATAAGTTGAAGCTAGCAGTTGTTCCCTCCATTAAAAATAAGTTGAAGCTAGCAGTTGTTCCCTCCATTAAAAAGAAGTTGAAGCTAGCAGTTGTTCCCTCCATTTAAAAGAAGTTGAAGCTAGCAGTTGTTCCCTCCATTAAAAAGAAGTTGAAGCTAGCAGTTGTTCCCTCCATTAAAAATAAGTTGAAGCTAGCAGTTGTTCCCTCCATTTAAAAGAAGTTGAAGCTAGCAGTTGTTCCCTCCATTTTAAAAAGTCGAATCCTTTCAGAAGAACAAGTTAACGGTTTCTCTTGCTTACATTGTATTTGACATCCAGGTATTTTTCACAAATACAGTATTTTTGTGTCCCACATTGTCTCCCGGTTACTTCTTTCACTGCAGGTGTCTCGTATACCGTAAGCTTAGCACAGTCCTCTTCCTGAGCACCGTCTTCTGACCCCGCACCTCTCTTCACCCTATGAGAACAAAACACTGGCAATTATTATCAGAAACGTTCTGGATTTCTTCATGCCCTAAAAAGGTTCAAATCTCCGTCATACTTTTCGATCGATGGTGAAATGGCTTTACCGTGTAGATATCTCCTTTGTGTTGTTGGGAGAAAAACCAATCCAGGCTACATCCAACTTCTTAGCACGGACCACTTCAAGGAGAAAGTCCTAGTGATGAACAATAACATAAATGGTAGAATCAGACTTATTTTCTCTTCTCCATATTTGGCCTCTTAGAATGTGATCTCTCTGACTGATGCTCAGTCACACACACACAGGCAAAAAACACACACAGGCAAAACACACACACACACACACACACACAGGAAAAACACACACACACACACACAGGCAAAACACACACACACACACACACACACACACACACACACACACACAGGCAAAACACACACACACACACACAGGCAAAACACACACACACACAGGCAAAACACACACACACACAGGCAAAACACACACACACACACACACAGGCAAAACACACACACACAGGCAAAACGCACACACACAGGCAAAACGCACACACACAGGCAAAACACACACACACACAGGCAAAACACACACACACACACACAGGCAAAACACACACACACACACAAAACACACACACACACAGACAAAACACACACACACACAGGCAAAACACACACCGTACACACAGGCAAAACACACACCGTACACACAGGCAAAACACACACCGTACACACAGGCAAAACACACACCGTACACACAGGCAAAACACACCGTACACACAGGCAAAACACACACACACAGGCAAAACACACACACACAGGCAAAACACACACACACAGGCAAAACACACCGTACGTACACACCTCTTCGTCTTTACTGTTTATGGTCACCAGGTCCAATCCCTTCCGTTGGCAGTAAGGTCTGCTCTCACCCCAGGACTTGGTCTCAGTAGAGATGTAGTACAAACTGGAGTTGATATACTTCCACCCTTCTGGAGACAGATTAGATACAGAGTAGAGAGTAGGAGATTAGATAGAGATGTAGTACAAACTGGAGTTGATGTACCTCCACCCTTCTGGAGACACATTAGATACAGAGTAGAGAGTAGGAGATTAGATGGAGATTAGATAGAGATTAGATAGAGAGTAGGAGATTAGGTATATATGTATGTGTATATATGTATGTGTGTATATATGTATGTGTATATATGTATGTGTATGTATATATGTATGTGTATATATGTATGTGTATGTATATATATATATATATATATATATATATATATATATATATATATATATATATATATATATATATATATATATAGGTTTAGGTGTGGTAGGGTGTTTAGGTGTGGTAGGGTGTTTAGGTGTGGTAGGGTGTTTAGGTGTGGTAGGGTGTTTAGGTGTGGTAGGAGGTTTAGGTGTGGTAGGATGTTTAGGTGTGGTAGGAGGTTTAGGTGTGGTAGGAGGTTTAGGTGTGGTAGGAGGTGTAGGTGTGGTAGGAGGTGTAGGTGTGGTAGGAGGTTTAGGTGTGGTAGGAGGTTTAGGTGTGGTAGGAGGTTTAGGTGTGGTAGGAGGTTTAGGTGTGGTAGGAGATTTAGGTGTGGTAGGAGATTTAGGTGTGGTGCTGCGTAATAAGAGATGTACAAATACTGAAAGAGCTGAACTTACCCTGCTTTAAAATCATATTTAGAAGAACGCTGTAGTCCTCTGATTTCAGAGACTTCATCTCTTCCCTCTCTGCCGCAGAGGTTTCAATATTTGACTGCGGTCTCTGTGCAATTTGATCGTTTTTCTGGGCAAACAGACTTATGACAGCCACAGTACACCCCACTACTACCACACACAGCAGTAGTATGTAGTGTCTTCTTAAGCATTCGGAACCTGAGGTGGACACACAAACACACAATTGATTGTTTCAATGCATGTAGTAGTAATGTTGAAAGTTGAAGTGAAGATTAAATTCAACTGTTGGAGAACAGTTTTTTTTGTTGTTGTTTCTAAGCCTCGGGGACCAAACACAATCAGGAATAGAAAAACCAAACAGGATGTGATTGGTTAAGTGAGTTGGGGAAATCTGACCAATAACGTGTTATATAAATCATACGTATTATTTTGTACTGACCAATGCAATATGTACACATGGTTTCCAACGAGGGAATTCGATTAAGCTGCCCCGGGTTAAACCGGGCCATGGCCCGTAAAGGTGACGGACGAAGCCGTCTGCGGGAGGCGTGCCCCTGCTCAAATCGAACGGTAATCTTCGACGCTCAGTCATATTGTCAACAATGAAGCCTGGTGCAGCGTTCAGAAACATACTTCGTCTATTTTCCTTAATATGTGTTGAAAAAATGAGCGTGCTCGCTTGTTACCCCGGTGGTTGTTACCGTTGCTAAATCCTCCATGCAACTAGCGTCCCTTATGGGAAATTTCCTTCCGTAGGACAGCCGGAGGGCAAAGCCATTGATATTTATGAGTTTAGGTCAGATGTGTAACGTCACACTGATGCGCTGCCGAGCCGTCTGTTTCGCTTGCTCGTCGGCATGAGCGGTAAGCACCGAACAACTTGGGAATTCCAGCTTCAGGTTAATTAACTGGCAAATAAATCAAAAAGCCTCACCAACTAGCTACCAATCTATTTCAGTTTCACGATCCAAGCATTCATGGAATACCTGACATGATGACTCCTTGCTGTCCCCAGTCCACCTGACTGTGCTGCTGCTCCAGTTTCAACTATTCTGCCTTATTATTATTCGACCATGCTGGTCATTTATGAACATTTGAACATCTTGACCATGTTTTGTTATAATCTCCACCCGGCACAGCCAGAAGAGGACTGGCCACCCCACATAGCCTGGTTCCTCTCTAGGTTTCTTCCTAGGTTTTGGCCTTTCTAGGGAGTTTTTCCTAGCCACCGTGCTTCTTCACCTGCATTGCTTGCTGTTTGGGGTTTTAGGCTGGGTTTCTGTACAGCACTTTGAGATATCAGCTGATGTACGAAGGGCTATATAAAATAAATTTGATTGATTGATTGATTGATTCATAAAACGAGTCCATTAGTTGTTTATTTTTACCGTTACACAAACTGGCTGTTGCTTGTCAACCCAAACATAATTCTAAATCAACCCAAACATATCAACAATGTATATTATAGGGTTATACCATAGTAGCCAGGAAGTCGTTTTGGGGTGAAGGGGGACTGAGATGTAATTGTTAAAATTGTTTTGCCCTTCACTACAGAGGGCTATATCGGTCCACTAATACAGGACTAGTAAAGGCCCAGTGCACTACTTTTTGGGGGGAAAAATATTATTTTTAATCGTTTTTTTATATTTTATTATGATTTTTCAGATGGCGTTTCAGCACCCCTACTTCCCGCGGTTATGGGATATTCCAAGTTTCAACGTGACCTTTAATTAGTGTTAGTTTAAACAGCGCTACGCCGCAAATATGTGCCCCTTGTTCTATTGATTTCAGCGTGATATCGATGGAAGTGATTAACAAAAAAACAGTGTTGCATTGCACTAACCACGTTGGCCACCCACTTGAATCTAAATGCAACACTTCAAAATGGATCTAGCTGTCTTCTCCAAATTGTCCTCTAACACATTATTCCCAGGATCCGTTTGGTTTTTGGAGCTGTGCTATTTTTAATAGTGTATATTTCCTCCCTAATCAATTTAGTGATTTTATGACCGGTTGACAAAACAACAGGGTTTTTCAACAACGGGGTTTCCTTTCCATGTTGTGTGTGATTGAAAAGTGAGAAACTTTCGTTATTGAAGGACAGGTGTAACTAACATCATTTTCAGTTGATGTTAAAGTTTATATGACTTAAGTACAGTTTCCTGCCAGTCCAGCATGTAAGATACAGTTTGTCCTGTTTTAATTGATCCTTTACAGTTGATGTTAAAAGTTTATATGTGACTGATGGATTTGGATATACCAGAAATAACCAAAACGGATTTGAATATACCAGAAATCACCAAAATGGGTTATCCCGAATTATCCGTGCCATTTGAGAAAGAAAGTGATAGCTGCGACCGCTAGCGCTAAATCAACAGTACAAAACCAAATATATAGATGATCCGTTTCAAGCAATCGATCAAGTGTCATCGTGTTGACTATACACATACTAACATCACCAATCTGAGGTAAAACATGTTGGGTAATGTAGTAAGAATAGCACATAGACTACTGTCCCCACCATGGAAAGTAGCGTAATATACATGGATTAGATATGGCAAAATAATCCTATCTTCATTTACGATGATAGAGGGTGTATAGGGTCTGTGCAGCAGGCTGAACGTTACTTACCTGAGAGGTGAGTTCGGTTGCACGGTTTCCGTAAGGATTCCAGGTCTCCTTCGGTGAAGCCCATTGGACCATTGCAGCTGCTGTAAATGGGATTATCAAACCTCTCCTCATTCATCCTCCGCCGGACCAACCGCAGTCAGTTTTGTTTTGACCGCAGCAGTAGAGCGAGGGACGAGTTTCTGTCATCACGTCTGTTGCGCCACTTTATGTAGCAGTCCTATCTCTGACTGACGACGCGATCACACCTACAGGTGGGACTTTGACACATTTATATATATATATATATATATATATATATATATATATAGCCCGTATGAGAAGGGCTATGGTTTACGTGAAACCGTGAACTTCAGCTTTCGTTATTAGTTAGTGTGTCTGTCATATAGCCTACGCATGATGGACTACCCACAATGCATCTAAGTGAATAAAACACTACACAAATAAAAGCTAAATTGAATAAAAATAGAAAAGAATTTTGCAAAACTATAATTACAACAAGACACTCAAACGAATTGAAGTAGGATATTGACACGTGCCGGTGAATTGTGGAAATAGATAAAGCCAGCGACCCGCTCGGTTTCTTTTAAACCACGTCATCTATGTTTTCCGTCTTCTAAAATAGACGTATCTACATATTCATTGGGTAACCGAAAGTCCCGCCCCCAAAAAATACATAGACAAAAAGACGAGTCTTCTGTCTTCTATAATAGACGTATCTACAGATTCATTGGGTAACCGAAAGTACCCCCCCAAAATACGAGTCTTCTGTCTTCTATAATAGACGTATCTACATATTCATTGGGTAACCGAAAGTCCCCCCCCAAAAAAAATACATAGACAAAAAGACGAGACCTAACCAGCAAAAGCAGCATATATACAAAGCCTTACAAACGGTATTCACACCCCTTGGTTTTCTTCACATTTTATGGTGTTGCAAAGTGGGATTCAGATTGTTGACAAAAAAATGTACAATTAAATCAATCTAAACAAAATACTCTGTAAAGTCAAAGTGGGACGAATTTATATATTTATTTTAGATGGATATAAATTAAATTCCTAAAGTATTCAGCTCCCTGGAGTCAATACATGTTAGAAACACCTTGGCAGCCATTACAGCTGTGCATCTTGGGTAAATCTCTCTAAGAGCCATTACAGCTGTGCATCTTGGGTAAATCTCTAAGAGCTTTACACACCTGGATTGTACAATATTAGTCCGTTTTAATATTTTTTATAATTCTTTAAGCTCTGTCAAGATGTTGGGGCTCATGGCTAGACAGCCGTTTTCTCGTCTTGCCATAGATTTTCAAAACTGACCACTTGACCACAAACATTCTCTGTCGTCTTGGTAACCAACTCCAGTGTATATTTGGCCTTGTGTTGTAGGTTATTGTCCTGCTGAAAGGTGAATTCCTTCCCCAGTCCCCTGGTTTTTTTTTCCTGTGCTTAGCTCCATCCCGCGTTTTATAGGTACTTTTATAGATCATTTTATAGGTACATTCATGGGAAATTTCTCATGACTCAAACACTTCCCTAAACTCAGATGAATGTATGCACTGTTCCAACAGCCTGGGAACCCCCTCTATAAGTCTCAATCTGTGTCATGGAAACTTCCACTTTCATTATAACATGCTGCTCTTGTAAATCATAACCCCCCCCCCCCCCTCTCAATTCCATTTCAATAAATAAAAGTGAAATTAACAACAACAAATGTACTCTCTCTTTCTGTGCTAGGTACGTCAGCGAGCTGCGTTTGGTGAGGGTCCATGGGTCAGAGGGCGGGATCTATACCTTCCTAGTCAATCATGAGGACGCCTCTGTCAATCAATCATTCCCTGTCTATGTGAACAGTACGTTCTGGTTGGTTGTTTTAGCATGATGTGTTTTCACATCCTTTTTCACACCATTTTGAAGGCTTACAGTAAACTCTCTGTCTCTGTGTCTCTCTCTGTCTCTCTCTGTCTCTGTGTCTCTCTCGCTCTCTCTCTGTCTTTGTCTGTCTCTCTCTGTCTCTGTCTGTCTCTCTCTGTCTGTCTCTCTCTGTCTCTCTGTCTGTCTGTTTCTCTGTCTGTCTGTCTCTCTCTGTCTCTCTGTCTGTCTGTCTGTCTGTTTCTCTGTCTGTCTGTCTGTTTCTCTGTCTGTCTGTTTCTCTGTTTCTCTCTCTCTCAGGTAAGCCTGTCATTATTTCCCAGGAGGGACCAGTTGATGGACAGGTGCGCTGCGTTGCCGCCGGTTACCCGACCCCTAAAATCAGCTGGTTCTACTGTGAACTCCCCCACACACGGTACAAGACAATAACACACACAGCCATTGTCACTACTGTTATTGCTGGGTGAGAGGGGTTGGGACAGGGTAAACAGGTGCGGAGGGGAATCCAGGACAGAGTAGCAGGATGACGAGACGTGATTAGTGATTCCGTGTACCACCCTCTTTCTCAAATGTGGCTTGTTTTCATTCTTTAGCGATTGAGTCAGAAATGGGACACCAGGTGAATCTTTGGTCAATTAGATGACAATAATTAATTAATCAACCCCCCCCCCCCCCCCTAGGTGTTCCCACCTGACCAACGCCAGCCAATGGGAGCAGCGGGAGGTTGCCACGGTAACGGCATCAGACTCGGCCTTCGGCAGCAGCGAGGTGGAGAGTCGACTGAACGTCACGAAGGGAGACGCACACACACGCTACCACACGTTGGAGTGTGTAGCGACCGCGCAGGGCGAGCAGGCTTACACACTGTTCTCCATCAGTGGTGAGAATATAACACACACACACACACACATACACACACACACACACACACACACACACACACATAGACACACACACACACACATAGACACACACACACACACATAGACACACACACACACACATAAACACACACACACACACACACACACATAAACACACACACATAAACACACACAAACACACACATAAACACACAAACACACACACACACATAAACACACACACACACACACTCAGTCTCTGTAGTGGACAGATGTGTGTGGATGTAGGGCCATATTGAGTGGGATTACAGAATGTTGAGTGTGCAGGTCCTGGATTAGACACGTGGACACTAATCTAATCTAGTCTCACATAAACACAACCCTGCTGTCTCCTCTCTGTGTGGACTGTAGTTCATACCACACCACAGTAACCCTGCTGTCTCCTCTCTGTGTGGACTGTAGTTCATACCACACCACAATAACACTGCTGTCTCCTCTCTGTGTGGGTGGTGGGTTTGGACTGTAGTTCATACCACACCACAATAACCCTGCTGTCTCCTCTCTGTGTGGACTGCAGCTCATACCACACCACAATAACCCTGCTGTCTCCTCTCTGTGTGGACTGCAGTTCATACCACACCACAGTAACCCTGCTGTCTCCTCTCTGTGTGGACTGCAGTTCATACCACACCACAGTAACCCTGCTGTCTCCTCTCTGTGTGGACTGCAGTTCATACCACACCACAATAACCCTGCTGTCTCCTCTCTGTGTGGACTGTAATTCATACCACACCACAATAACACTGCTGTCTCCTCTCTGTGTGGGCGGTGGGTTTGGACTGTAGTTCATACCACACCACAATAACCCTGCTGTCTCCTCTCTGTGTGGACTGCAGTTCATACCACACCACAGTAACCCTGCTGTCTCCTCTCTGTGTGGACTGTAGTTCATACCACACCACAATAACCCTGCTGTCTCCTCTCTGTGTGGACTGTAGTTCATACCACACCACAGTAACACACTGACTATGTTCATCATATAAAGAAAACACAACGTCTGCAACTCAATATTAGGAAGGTATTCTTAATGTATACTCAGGTTATTATAGTGTGTGTGTGTGTGTGTGTGTGTGTCCGTCCATACAGAGCGCACCGTGCCCCATAAGCTCTTCACCCCCCTGCTGACTGGTGTGGTTGTTACAGCTGTGATACTGAGCATCACACTGGTGGTTCTCCTCTACAAATACCTTCAGGTACTGTACCCTGTTATAGACTGGCTGACTGACTGACTGGCTGACTGGCTGACTGACTGACTGACTGGCTGGCTGATTGGCTGACTGGCTGACTGACTGGCTGACTGGCTGAATGATTGGCTGACTGACTGACTGACTGGCTGACTGATTGGCTGGCTGATTGATTGGCTGGCTGACTGACTGGCTGGCTGACTGACTGGCTGACTGACTGGCTGATTGGCTGACTGACTGGCTGGCTGATTGATTGGCTGGCTTACTGACTGACTGGCTGATTGGCCGACTGACTGACTAACAAGCCTGTTTGTTTGGTTACCGCGGCAACTACTGTAGCGATCTAGTAAACTTTCTAGCTACTTCAGTTCAAACATTTCTAACCTGCAAATTAACACATTTTTTTTTTCATGCCAAATGTGTTAAATTATAGCCATGGTATAAAAGGGTTTATAATCAACTCGGGTTTCTATGCGTCCTCTGGAAAATAATGTAACTCTGTGGAAGGTCCGTTCCGGTAGAACGGTGGAACCATCCACGTCATCGTTCATTATTTTCCTAAAGAAGACGTGTATCCCTCTTTGTTGATTATCCCCTGACATCATCACGTTATTCAACGTATCGATCATTGACCTCCGACCCCAACAGAAGCCCAAGTTCCAGATCCAGTGGAAGGTGATTGACAGTATCCACGGCAACAACTACATCTACATCGACCCCACCCAGCTGCCCTACGACCCCAAGTGGGAATTTCCCAGGCAGAAACTACGCTTTGGTACGACACGCACACACACACACACACACACACACACAAGCACCAGTGTTCGGGTAGGTACACATTTAAAAAAAAATTTATACAAAGTACATTCTTCAGCTTCAGGCAGAAGTTTGCATCCTGTAGCTCCAACTCCAAAAAGTTCTGGGACACTGTGAAGTCAATGGAGAACAAGAGCACCTCCTCCCAGCTGCCCACTGCACTGAGGCTAGGTAACACGGTCACCACCGATAAATCCATGATTATCGAAAACTTCAATAAGCATTTCTCAACGGCTGGCCATGCCTTCCGCCTGGCTACTTCAACCTCGGCCAACAGCCCCGCCCCCCCCGCTGCTCCTCGCCCAAGCCTCTCCAGGTTCTCCTTTACCCAAATCCAGATAGCAGATGTTCTGAAAGAGCTGCAAAACCTGGACCCGTACAAATCAGCTGGGCTTGACAATCTGGACCCTCTATTTCTGAAACTATCCGCCACCATTGTCGCAACCCCTATTACCGGCCTGTTCAACCTCTCTTTCATATCGTCTGAGATCCCCAAGGATTGGAAAGCTGCCGCAGTCATCCCCCTCTTCAAAGGGGGAGACACCCTGGACCCAAACTGTTACAGACCTATATCCATCCTGCCCTGCCTATCTAAGGTCTTCGAAAGCCAAGTCAACAAACAGATCACCGACCATCTCGAATCCCACCGTACCTTCTCCGCTGTGCAATCTGGTTTCCGAGCCGGTCACGGGTGCACCTCAGCCACGCTCAAGGTACTAAACGATATCATAACCGCCATCGATAAAAGACAGTACTGTGCAGCCGTCTTCATCGACCTTGCCAAGGCTTTCGACTCTGTCAATCACCATATTCTTATCGGCAGACTCAGTAGCCTCGGTTTTTCGGATGACTGCCTTGCCTGGTTCACCAATTACTTTGCAGACAGAGTTCAGTGTGTCAAATCGGAGGGCATGCTGTCCGGTCCTCTGGCAGTCTCTATGGGGGTGCCACAGGGTTCAATTCTCGGGCCGACTCTTTTCTCTGTATACATCAATGATGTTGCTCTTGCTGCGGGCGATTCCCTGATCCACCTCTACGCAGACGACACCATTCTATATACTTTCGGCCCGTCATTGGACACTGTGCTATCTAACCTCCAAACAAGCTTCAATGCCATACAACACTCCTTCCGTGGCCTCCGACTGCTCTTAAACGCTAGTAAAACCAAATGCATGCTTTTCAACCGATCGCTGCCTGCACCCGCATGCCCACCTAGCATCACCACCCTGGATGGTTCCGACCTAGAATATGTGGACATCTATAAGTACCTAGGTGTCTGGCTAGACTGCAAACTCTCCTTCCAGACTCATATCAAACATCTCCAATCGAAAATCAAATCAAGAGTCGGCTTTCTATTCCGCAACAAAGCCTCCTTCACTCACGCCGCCAAGCTTACCCTAGTAAAACTGACTATCCTACCGATCCTCGACTTTGGCGATGTCATCTACAAAATGGCTTCCAACACTCTACTCAGCAAACTGGATGCAGTCTATCACAGTGCCATCCGTTTTGTCACTAAAGCACCGTATACCACCCACCACTGCGACTTGTATGCTCTAGTCGGCTGGCCCTCGCTACATATTCGTCGCCAGACCCACTGGCTCCAGGTCATCTACAAGTCCATGCTAGGTAAAGCTCCGCCTTATCTCAGCTCACTGGTCACGATGGCAACACCCATCCGTAGCACGCGCTCCAGCAGGTGTATCTCACTGATCATCCCTAAAGCCAACACCTCATTTGGCCGCCTTTCGTTCCAGTACTCTGCTGCCTGTGACTGGAACGAATTGCAAAAATCGCTGAAGTTGGAGACTTTTATCTCCCTCACCAACTTCAAACATCAGCTATCTGAGCAGCTAACCGATCGCTGCAGCTGTACATAGTCTATTGGTATATAGCCCACCCATTTTCACCTACCTCATCCCCATACTGTTTTTATTTATTTACTTTTCTGCTCTTTTGCACACCAATATCTCTACCTGTACATGACCATCTGATCATTTATCACTCCAGTGTTAATTCTGCAAAATTGTAATTATTCGCCTACCTCATGCCTTTTGCACACATTGTATATAGACTCCCCCTTTTTTTTCTACTGTGTTATTGACTTGTTAATTGTTTACTCCATGTGTAACTCTGTGTTGTCTGCTCATACTGCTATGCTTTATCTTGGCCAGGTCGCAGTTGCAAATGAGAACTTGTTCTCAACTAGCCTACCTGGTTAAATAAAGGTGAAATAAAAAAAATAAATTAAAAAAAATTACATATGCCTACACACCAACACAAGTAGCCAAATAATGACAGACACACAATCTAGTCACAGGAGGTTGGTGGCACCTTAATTGGGGAGGACAGGCTCATAGTTATGGCTGGAGCGGTATTGGTGGAATGGTATCAAATATTGACGCCATTCCATTTGCTCCATCCGAGCCATTATTATGAGCCATCCTCAGCTGTCTCCACTGCCTCTACTGCATACCTCTACTACATATCTCTACTACATACCTCTACTGCATACCTCTATTACATACCTCTATTACATACCTCTACTACATATCTCTACTACATACCTCTATTGCATACCTCTACTACATACCTCTACTACATACCTCTACTACATACCTCTATTACATACCTCTACTACATACCTCTACTACATACCTCTACTACATACCTCTATTACATACCTCTACTACATACCTCTATTACATACCTCTACTACATACCTCTATTACATACCTCTACTACATACCTCTACTACATACCTCTACCTCTACTAGATACCTCTACTACATACCTCTACTACATACCTCTATTACATACCTCTATTACATACCTCTATTACATACCTCTATTACATACCTCTACTACATATCTCTACTACATACCTCTATTACATACCTCTACTACATACCTCTACTACATATCTCTACTACATACCTCTATTACATACCTCTACTACATATCTCTACTACAAACCTCTATTACATACCTCTACTACATACCTCTACTACATATCTCTACTACATACCTCTACTGCATACCTCTATTACATACCTCTACTACATATCTCTACTACATACCGCTACTGCATACCTCTATTACATACCTCTACTACATATCTCTACTACATACCTCTACTACATACCTCTACTACAAACCTCTATTACATACCTCTACTACATACCTCTACTGCATACCTCTACTACATACCTCTATTACATACCTCTACTACATACCTCTATTACATACCTCTACTACATACCTCTACTACATACCTCTACTACATACCTCTATTACATACCTCTACTACATACCTCTATTACATACCTCTATTACATACCTCTACTACATACCTCTATTACATACCTCTACTACATACCTCTACTACATACCTCTACTACATACCTCTATTACATACCTCTATTACATACCTCTACTACATATCTCTATTACATACCTCTACTACATATCTCTACTACATACCTCTACTACATACCTCTACTACATACCTCTACTACATACCTCTACTGCATACCTCTATTATTGTTGGGCTGGGGGGTTGTTTATATTGATATCAACAGCTGTAATAGAAAGGGAATGATAACAAAAGTAACGACAATTTATCTTTGATCAGTAACTGTAATATAGTTACCGCAAAAAAAAAGTGATGTTATTCCTGTATCACCCCCCAACACTGACACTACTACATACCTCTACTACATAATGACTAGTTACCCCTGTATCACCCCCCAACACTGACACTACTACATACCTCTACTACATAATGACTAGTTACCCCTGTATCACCCCCCAACACTGACACTACTACATACCTCTACTACATAATGACTAGTTACCCCTGTATCACCCCCCAACACTGACACTACTACATACCTCTACTACATAATGACTAGTTACCCCTGTATCACCCCCAACACTGACACTACTACATACCTCTACTACATACCTCTACTACATAATGACTAGTTACCCCTGTATCACCCCCCAACACTGACACTACTACATACCTCTACTACATAATGACTAGTTACCCCTGTATCACCCCCCAACACTGACACTACTACATACCTCTACTACATAATGACTAGTTACCCCTGTATCACCCCCCAACACTGACACTACTACATACCTCTACTACATAATGACTAGTTACCCCTGTATCACCCCCCAACACTGACACTACTACATACCTCTACTACATAATGACTAGTTACCCCTGTATCACCCCCCAACACTGACACTACTACATACCTCTACTACATAATGACTAGTTACCCCTGTATCACCCCCCAACACTGACACTACTACATACCTCTACTACATAATGACTAGTTACCCCTGTATCACCCCCAACACTGACACTACTACATACCTCTACTACATAATGACTAGTTACCCCTGTATCACCCCCCAACACTGACACTACTACATACCTCTACTACATAATGACTAGTTACCCCTGTATCACCCCCAACACTGACACTACTACATACCTCTACTACATAATGACTAGTTACCCCTGTATCACCCCCCAACACTGACACTACTACATACCTCTACTACATAATGACTAGTTACCCCTGTATCACCCCCCAACACTGACACTACTACATACCTCTACTACATAATGACTAGTTACCCCTGTATCACCCCCCAACACTGACACTACTACATAATGACTAGTTACCCCTGTATCACCCCCCAACACTGACACTACTACATACCTCTACTACATAATGACTAGTTACCCCTGTATCACCCCCCAACACTGACACTACTACATACCTCTACTACATAATGACTAGTTACCCCTGTATCACCCCCCAACACTGACACTACTACATACCTCTACTACATAATGACTAGTTACCCCTGTATCACCCCCCAACACTGACACTACTACATACCTCTACTACATAATGACTAGTTACCCCTGTATCACCCCCAACACTGACACTACTACATACCTCTACTACATAATGACTAGTTACCCCTGTATCACCCCCCAACACTGACACTACTACATACCTCTACTACATAATGACTAGTTACCCCTGTATCACCCCCCAACACTGACACTACTACATACCTCTACTACATAATGACTAGTTACCCCTGTATCACCCCCCAACACTGACACTACTACATACCTCTACTACATAATGACTAGTTACCCCTGTATCACCCCCCAACACTGACACTACTACATACCTCTACTACATAATGACTAGTTACCCCTGTATCACCCCCCAACACTGACACTACTACATACCTCTACTACATAATGACTAGTTACCCCTGTATCACCCCCCAACACTGACACTACTACATACCTCTACTACATAATGACTAGTTACCCCTGTATCACCCCCCAACACTGACACTACTACATACCTCTACTACATAATGACTAGTTACCCCTGTATCACCCCCAACACTGACACTACTACATACCTCTACTACATAATGACTAGTTACCCCTGTATCACCCCCCAACACTGACACTACTACATACCTCTACTACATAATGACTAGTTACCCCTGTATCACCCCCCAACACTGACACTACTACATACCTCTACTACATAATGACTAGTTACCCCTGTATCACCCCCCAACACTGACACTACTACATACCTCTACTACATAATGACTAGTTACCCCTGTATCACCCCCCAACACTGACACTACTACATACCTCTACTACATAATGACTAGTTACCCCTGTATCACCCCCCAACACTGACACTACTACATACCTCTACTACATAATGACTAGTTACCCCTGTATCACCCCCCAACACTGACACTACTACATACCTCTACTACATAATGACTAGTTACCCCTGTATCACCCCCCAACACTGACACTACTACATAATGACTAGTTACCCCTGTATCACCCCCCAACACTGACACTACTACATACCTCTACTACATAATGACTAGTTACCCCTGTATCACCCCCCAACACTGACACTACTACATACCTCTACTACATAATGACTAGTTACCCCTGTATCACCCCCCAACACTGACACTACTACATACCTCTACTACATAATGACTAGTTACCCCTGTATCACCCCCCAACACTGACACTACTACATACCTCTACTACATAATGACTAGTTACCCCTGTATCACCCCCCAACACTGACACTACTACATACCTCTACTACATAATGACTAGTTACCCCTGTATCACCCCCCAACACTGACACTACTACATACCTCTACTACATAATGACTAGTTACCCCTGTATCACCCCCCAACACTGACACTACTACATACCTCTACTACATAATGACTAGTTACCCCTGTATCACCCCCCAACACTGACACTACTACATACCTCTACTACATAATGACTAGTTACCCCTGTATCACCCCCCAACACTGACACTACTACATACCTCTACTACATAATGACTAGTTACCCCTGTATCACCCCCCAACACTGACACTACTACATACCTCTACTACATAATGACTAGTTACCCCTGTATCACCCCCCAACACTGACACTACTACATACCTCTACTACATAATGACTAGTTACCCCTGTATCACCCCCCAACACTGACACTACTACATACCTCTACTACATAATGACTAGTTACCCCTGTATCACCCCCCAACACTGACACTACTACATACCTCTACTACATAATGACTAGTTACCCCTGTATCACCCCCCAACACTGACACTACTACATACCTCTACTACATAATGACTAGTTACCCCTGTATCACCCCCCAACACTGACACTACTACATACCTCTACTACATAATGACTAGTTACCCCTGTATCACCCCCCAACACTGACACTACTACATACCTCTACTACATAATGACTAGTTACCCCTGTATCACCCCCCAACACTGACACTACTACATACCTCTACTACATAATGACTAGTTACCCCTGTATCACCCCCCAACACTGACACTACTACATACCTCTACTACATAATGACTAGTTACCCCTGTATCACCCCCCAACACTGACACTACTACATACCTCTACTACATAATGACTAGTTACCCCTGTATCACCCCCCAACACTGACACTACTACATACCTCTACTACATAATGACTAGTTACCCCTGTATCACCCCCCAACACTGACACTACTACATACCTCTACTACATAATGACTAGTTACCCCTGTATCACCCCCCAACACTGACACTACTACATACCTCTACTACATAATGACTAGTTACCCCTGTATCACCCCCCAACACTGACACTACTACATACCTCTACTACATAATGACTAGTTACCCCTGTATCACCCCCCAACACTGACACTACTACATACCTCTACTACATAATGACTAGTTACCCCTGTATCACCCCCCAACACTGACACTACTACATACCTCTACTACATAATGACTAGTTACCCCTGTATCACCCCCCAACACTGACACTACTACATACCTCTACTACATAATGACTAGTTACCCCTGTATCACCCCCCAACACTGACACTACTACATACCTCTACTACATAATGACTAGTTACCCCTGTATCACCCCCAACACTGACACTACTACATACCTCTACTACATAATGACTAGTTACCCCTGTATCACCCCCCAACACTGACACTACTACATACCTCTACTACATAATGACTAGTTACCCCTGTATCACCCCCCAACACTGACACTACTACATACCTCTACTACATAATGACTAGTTACCCCTGTATCACCCCCCAACACTGACACTACTACATACCTCTACTACATAATGACTAGTTACCCCTGTATCACCCCCCAACACTGACACTACTACATACCTCTACTACATAATGACTAGTTACCCCTGTATCACCCCCCAACACTGACACTACTACATACCTCTACTACATAATGACTAGTTACCCCTGTATCACCCCCCAACACTGACACTACTACATACCTCTACTACATAATGACTAGTTACCCCTGTATCACCCCCCAACACTGACACTACTACATACCTCTACTACATAATGACTAGTTACCCCTGTATCACCCCCAACACTGACACTACTACATACCTCTACTACATAATGACTAGTTACCCCTGTATCACCCCCCAACACTGACACTACTACATACCTCTACTACATAATGACTAGTTACCCCTGTATCACCCCCCAACACTGACACTACTACATACCTCTACTACATAATGACTAGTTACCCCTGTATCACCCCCCAACACTGACACTACTACATACCTCTACTACATAATGACTAGTTACCCCTGTATCACCCCCCAACACTGACACTACTACATACCTCTACTACATAATGACTAGTTACCCCTGTATCACCCCCAACACTGACACTACTACATACCTCTACTACATAATGACTAGTTACCCCTGTATCACCCCCCAACACTGACACTACTACATACCTCTACTACATAATGACTAGTTACCCCTGTATCACCCCCCAACACTGACACTACTACATACCTCTACTACATAATGACTAGTTACCCCTGTATCACCCCCCAACACTGACACTACTACATAATGACTAGTTACCCCTGTATCACCCCCCAACACTGACACTACTACATACCTCTACTACATAATGACTAGTTACCCCTGTATCACCCCCCAACACTGACACTACTACATACCTCTACTACATAATGACTAGTTACCCCTGTATCACCCCCCAACACTGACACTACTACATACCTCTACTACATAATGACTAGTTACCCCTGTATCACCCCCCAACACTGACACTACTACATACCTCTACTACATAATGACTAGTTACCCCTGTATCACCCCCCAACACTGACACTACTACATACCTCTACTACATAATGACTAGTTACCCCTGTATCACCCCCCAACACTGACACTACTACATACCTCTACTACATAATGACTAGTTACCCCTGTATCACCCCCCAACACTGACACTACTACATACCTCTACTACATAATGACTAGTTACCCCTGTATCACCCCCCAACACTGACACTACTACATACCTCTACTACATAATGACTAGTTACCCCTGTATCACCCCCCAACACTGACACTACTACATACCTCTACTACATAATGACTAGTTACCCCTGTATCACCCCCAACACTGACACTACTACATACCTCTACTACATAATGACTAGTTACCCCTGTATCACCCCCCAACACTGACACTACTACATACCTCTACTACATAATGACTAGTTACCCCTGTATCACCCCCCAACACTGACACTACTACATACCTCTACTACATAATGACTAGTTACCCCTGTATCACCCCCCAACACTGACACTACTACATACCTCTACTACATAATGACTAGTTACCCCTGTATCACCCCCCAACACTGACACTACTACATACCTCTACTACATAATGACTAGTTACCCCTGTATCACCCCCCAACACTGACACTACTACATACCTCTACTACATAATGACTAGTTACCCCTGTATCACCCCCCAACACTGACACTACTACATACCTCTACTACATAATGACTAGTTACCCCTGTATCACCCCCCAACACTGACACTACTACATACCTCTACTACATAATGACTAGTTACCCCTGTATCACCCCCCAACACTGACACTACTACATACCTCTACTACATAATGACTAGTTACCCCTGTATCACCCCCCAACACTGACACTACTACATACCTCTACTACATAATGACTAGTTACCCCTGTATCACCCCCCAACACTGACACTACTACATACCTCTACTACATAATGACTAGTTACCCCTGTATCACCCCCCAACACTGACACTACTACATACCTCTACTACATAATGACTAGTTACCCCTGTATCACCCCCCAACACTGACACTACTACATACCTCTACTACATAATGACTAGTTACCCCTGTATCACCCCCCAACACTGACACTACTACATACCTCTACTACATAATGACTAGTTACCCCTGTATCACCCCCCAACACTGACACTACTACATACCTCTACTACATAATGACTAGTTACCCCTGTATCACCCCCCAACACTGACACTACTACATAATGACTAGTTACCCCTGTATCACCCCCCAACACTGACACTACTACATACCTCTACTACATAATGACTAGTTACCCCTGTATCACCCCCCAACACTGACACTACTACATAATGACTAGTTACCCCTGTATCACCCCCCAACACTGACACTACTACATACCTCTACTACATAATGACTAGTTACCCCTGTATCACCCCCCACACTGACACTACTACATACCTCTACTACATAATGACTAGTTACCCCTGTATCACCCCCCAACACTGACACTACTACATACCTCTACTACATAATGACTAGTTACCCCTGTATCACCCCCCAACACTGACACTACTACATACCTCTACTACATAATGACTAGTTACCCCTGTATCACCCCCCAACACTGACACTACTACATACCTCTACTACATAATGACTAGTTACCCCTGTATCACCCCCCAACACTGACACTACTACATACCTCTACTACATAATGACTAGTTACCCCTGTATCACCCCCCACACTGACACTACTACATACCTCTACTACATAATGACTAGTTACCCCTGTATCACCCCCCACACTGACACTACTACATACCTCTACTACATAATGACTAGTTACCCCTGTATCACCCCCCACACTGACACTACTACATACCTCTACTACATAATGACTAGTTACCCCTGTATCACCCCCCACACTGACTCTACTACATAATGACTAGTTACCCCTGTATCACCCCCCACACTGACACTACTACATAATGACTAGTTACCCCTGTATCACCCCCCACACTGACACTACTACATACCTCTACTACATAATGACTAGTTACCCCTGTATCACCCCCCACACTGACACTACTACATACCTCTACTACATAATGACTAGTTACCCCTGTATCACCCCCCAACACTGACACTACTACATAATGACTAGTTACCCCTGTATCACCCCCCACACTGACACTACTACATACCTCTACTACATAATGACTAGTTACCACTGTATCACCCCCCACACTGACACTACTACATACCTCTACTACATAATGACTAGTTACCCCTGTATCACCCCCCACACTGACACTACTACATACCTCTACTACATAATGACTAGTTACCCCTGTATCACCCCCCAACACTGACTCTACTACATACCTCTACTACATAATGACTAGTTACCCCTGTATCACCCCCCAACACTGACACTACTACATAATGACTAGTTACCCCTGTATCACCCCCCAACACTGACACTACTACATAATGACTAGTTACCCCTGTATCACCCCCCAACACTGACTCTACTACATAATGACTAGTTACCCCTGTATCACCCCCCAACACTGACACTACTACATACCTCTACTACATAATGACTAGTTACCCCTGTATCACCCCCCACACTGACACTACTACATACCTCTACTACATAATGACTAGTTACCCCTGTATCACCCCCCAACACTGACACTACTACATACCTCTACTACATAATGACTAGTTACCCCTGTATCACCCCCCAACACTGACACTACTACATACCTCTACTACATAATGACTAGTTACCCCTGTATCACCCCCCAACACTGACACTACTACATACCTCTACTACATAATGACTAGTTACCCCTGTATCACCCCCCAACACTGACACTACTACATACCTCTACTACATAATGACTAGTTACCCCTGTATCACCCCCCAACACTGACACTACTACATACCTCTACTACATAATGACTAGTTACCCCTGTATCACCCCCCAACACTGACACTACTACATACCTCTACTACATAATGACTAGTTACCTCTGTATCACCCCCCAACACTGACACTACTACATACCTCTACTACATAATGACTAGTTACCCCTGTATCACCCCCCAACACTGACACTACTACATACCTCTACTACATAATGACTAGTTACCCCTGTATCACCCCCCAACACTGACACTACTACATACCTCTACTACATAATGACTAGTTACCCCTGTATCACCCCCCAACACTGACACTACTACATACCTCTACTACATAATGACTAGTTACCCCTGTATCACCCCCCAACACTGACACTACTACATACCTCTACTACATAATGACTAGTTACCCCTGTATCACCCCCCAACACTGACACTACTACATACCTCTACTACATAATGACTAGTTACCCCTGTATCACCCCCCAACACTGACACTACTACATACCTCTACTACATAATGACTAGTTACCCCTGTATCACCCCCCAACACTGACACTACTACATACCTCTACTACATAATGACTAGTTACCCCTGTATCACCCCCCAACACTGACACTACTACATACCTCTACTACATAATGACTAGTTACCCCTGTATCACCCCCCAACACTGACACTACTACATACCTCTACTACATAATGACTAGTTACCCCTGTATCACCCCCAACACTGACACTACTACATACCTCTACTACATAATGACTAGTTACCCCTGTATCACCCCCCAACACTGACACTACTACATACCTCTACTACATAATGACTAGTTACCCCTGTATCACCCCCCAACACTGACACTACTACATACCTCTACTACATAATGACTAGTTACCCCTGTATCACCCCCCAACACTGACACTACTACATAATGACTAGTTACCCCTGTATCACCCCCCAACACTGACACTACTACATACCTCTACTACATAATGACTAGTTACCCCTGTATCACCCCCCAACACTGACACTACTACATAATGACTAGTTACCCCTGTATCACCCCCCAACACTGACACTACTACATACCTCTACTACATAATGACTAGTTACCCCTGTATCACCCCCCACACTGACACTACTACATACCTCTACTACATAATGACTAGTTACCCCTGTATCACCCCCCAACACTGACACTACTACATACCTCTACTACATAATGACTAGTTACCCCTGTATCACCCCCCAACACTGACACTACTACATACCTCTACTACATAATGACTAGTTACCCCTGTATCACCCCCCAACACTGACACTACTACATACCTCTACTACATAATGACTAGTTACCCCTGTATCACCCCCCAACACTGACACTACTACATACCTCTACTACATAATGACTAGTTACCCCTGTATCACCCCCCACACTGACACTACTACATACCTCTACTACATAATGACTAGTTACCCCTGTATCACCCCCCACACTGACACTACTACATACCTCTACTACATAATGACTAGTTACCCCTGTATCACCCCCCACACTGACACTACTACATACCTCTACTACATAATGACTAGTTACCCCTGTATCACCCCCCACACTGACTCTACTACATAATGACTAGTTACCCCTGTATCACCCCCCACACTGACACTACTACATAATGACTAGTTACCCCTGTATCACCCCCCACACTGACACTACTACATACCTCTACTACATAATGACTAGTTACCCCTGTATCACCCCCCACACTGACACTACTACATACCTCTACTACATAATGACTAGTTACCCCTGTATCACCCCCCAACACTGACACTACTACATAATGACTAGTTACCCCTGTATCACCCCCCACACTGACACTACTACATACCTCTACTACATAATGACTAGTTACCACTGTATCACCCCCCACACTGACACTACTACATACCTCTACTACATAATGACTAGTTACCCCTGTATCACCCCCCACACTGACACTACTACATACCTCTACTACATAATGACTAGTTACCCCTGTATCACCCCCCAACACTGACTCTACTACATACCTCTACTACATAATGACTAGTTACCCCTGTATCACCCCCCAACACTGACACTACTACATAATGACTAGTTACCCCTGTATCACCCCCCAACACTGACACTACTACATAATGACTAGTTACCCCTGTATCACCCCCCAACACTGACTCTACTACATAATGACTAGTTACCCCTGTATCACCCCCCAACACTGACACTACTACATACCTCTACTACATAATGACTAGTTACCCCTGTATCACCCCCCACACTGACACTACTACATACCTCTACTACATAATGACTAGTTACCCCTGTATCACCCCCCAACACTGACACTACTACATACCTCTACTACATAATGACTAGTTACCCCTGTATCACCCCCCAACACTGACACTACTACATACCTCTACTACATAATGACTAGTTACCCCTGTATCACCCCCCAACACTGACACTACTACATACCTCTACTACATAATGACTAGTTACCCCTGTATCACCCCCCAACACTGACACTACTACATACCTCTACTACATAATGACTAGTTACCCCTGTATCACCCCCCAACACTGACACTACTACATACCTCTACTACATAATGACTAGTTACCCCTGTATCACCCCCCAACACTGACACTACTACATACCTCTACTACATAATGACTAGTTACCTCTGTATCACCCCCCAACACTGACACTACTACATACCTCTACTACATAATGACTAGTTACCCCTGTATCACCCCCCAACACTGACACTACTACATACCTCTACTACATAATGACTAGTTACCCCTGTATCACCCCCCAACACTGACACTACTACATACCTCTACTACATAATGACTAGTTACCCCTGTATCACCCCCCAACACTGACACTACTACATACCTCTACTACATAATGACTAGTTACCCCTGTATCACCCCCCAACACTGACACTACTACATACCTCTACTACATAATGACTAGTTACCCCTGTATCACCCCCCAACACTGACACTACTACATAATGACTAGTTACCACTGTATCACCCCCCAACACTGACACTACTACATACCTCTACTACATAATGACTAGTTACCCCTGTATCACCCCCCACACTGACACTACTACATACCTCTACTACATAATGACTAGTTACCCCTGTATCACCCCCCAACACTGACACTACTACATACCTCTACTACATAATGACTAGTTACCCCTGTATCACCCCCCAACACTGACACTACTACATACCTCTACTACATAATGACTAGTTACCCCTGTATCACCCCCCAACACTGACACTACTACATACCTCTACTACATAATGACTAGTTACCCCTGTATCACCCCCCAACACTGACACTACTACATAATGACTAGTTACCACTGTATCACCCCCCAACACTGACTCTACTACATAATGACTAGTTACCCCTGTATCACCCCCCAACACTGACACTACTACATACCTCTACTACATAATGACTAGTTACCCCTGTATCACCCCCCAACACTGACACTACTACATAATGACTAGTTACCCCTGTATCACCCCCCAACACTGACACTACTACATACCTCTACTACATAATGACTAGTTACCCCTGTATCACCCCCCAACACTGACACTACTACATACCTCTACTACATAATGACTAGTTACCCCTGTATCACCCCCCAACACTGACACTACTACATACCTCTACTACATAATGACTAGTTACCCCTGTATCACCCCCCAACACTGACACACTCACTACAAGTCCTCCAGCTGTCCACCATCACACAAGATCAACGTGTCAAAACCAGACAGTGGTTACTTCTCATCATCTAGTTTCAGTTTGACTCTGACTCAGACCCGGCCTGCAAGCCCACTCTCACAACAGCCAGGACTTATATAGACTCAGACCCAGCCTGCAAGCCCACTCTCACAACAGCCAGGACTTATATAGACTCAGACCCAGCCTGCAAGCCCACTCTCACAACAGCCAGGACTTATATAGACTCAGACCCAGCCTGCAAGCCCACTCTCACAACAGCCAGGACTTATATAGACTCAGACCCAGCCTGCAAGCCCACTCTCACAACAGCCAGGACTTATATAGACTCAGACCCAGCCTGCAAGCCCACTCTCACAACAGCCAGGGCTTATATAGACTCAGACCCAGCCTGCAAGCCCACTCTCACAACAGCCAGGGCTTATATAGACTCAGACCCAGCCTGCAAGCCCACTCTCACAACAGCCAGGACTTAAACCACAAAGACTAATATAGATGGCTTGTACAACGTATAGTGGCAGAGGTTTTAGAGACACATAGCAACAGTATCTTATTATAAGACCTTTTAAAGTCCCCTTAATCAATAATGGGGAGGTTTTTTTTAAACCTTTATTTAACTAGGAAAGTCAGTTAATAACAAATTCTTATTTACAATGACGGCCTAGGAACAGTGGGTTAACTGCCTGTTCAGGGGCAGAACGACAGATTTGTACCTTGTCAGCTCAGGGGTTTGAACTTGCAACCTTCCGGTTACTAGTCCAACGCACTAACCACTAGACTACCCTGCCGCCTAGGGACCCACCCCTCTACAATATATCGATATCAACAGTTTGTAATAGAAAGGGAATGATAACTATAGTAACAAAGTAAACGACAATTTACATTTTGATCAGTAACTGTAATATAATTACTGGAATGACTAGTTACCGCAAAAAAACAGTTGTGTTATTACTGTATAACACTGACGCACTCACTACAAGTCCTCCAGCTCTCCACCGTCTCACAAGATCATTGTTTTATTCCTGTATAACCCCCAACACTGACGCACACACAGAAACACTCGCTACCAGTCATCCCAGCTGCCGTAGTGTCAGGGAGATTTTAAAACCAGCTGAAATGTGTGTCTGTCTGTCTGTTTAGGTAAGACCCTGGGCTCAGGGGCCTTCGGTAAGGTGGTGAGAGCTACAGCCTATGGACTCTGTTCTGCTGACTCCGTCATGACTGTCGCTGTCAAGATGCTCAAACGTGAGTAGCTGTGCGCGTGTGTGTGTGTGTGTGAGAGAGACAGACAGACAGACAGACAGAGAGAGAGAGAGAGAGTGTGTATATGTGTGTGTGTGTGTCCTTTGCATCTTCTTCTTCGTCGTATTTAAAGCGATGACGATGTCATTACTAAGACGATGTCATTGCAACGATGTAACGATGATGTCACCGCAGCGAGCGCCCACTCCACCGAGAAGGAGGCTCTGATGTCGGAGCTGAAGGTTCTCAGTTACCTTGGCAACCACGTCAACATCGTCAACCTGCTGGGAGCTTGCACTGTGGGAGGTGAGAGGTCATCGACTCTATGGTAAAAGTCAGAGGGTCCACAGTAGTCATACTAACTGGTTCTCCCAAGATATCCTAAAACATCGCCATACTTTCCAGTTGAGCATTAAGAGATTTCCATTAAGGGATGTTTTACCAGATCCAGATTAACAGATCCAGATTAAGGGGTGTTTTACCAGATCCAGATTAAGGGGTGTTTTACCAGATCCAGATTAAGGGATCCAGATTAAGGGGTGTTTTACCAGATCCAGATTAAGGGATCCAGATTAAGGGGTGTTTTACCAGATCCAGATTAACAGATCCAGATTAAGGGGTGTTTTACCAGATCCAGATCAACAGATCCAGATTAAGGGGTGTTTTACCAGATCCAGATTAAGGGGTGTTTTACCAAATCCAGATTAAGGGGTGTTTTACCAGATCCAGATTAAGGGATGTTTTATCAGATCAAGATTAAGGGGTGTTTTACCAGATCCAGATTAAGGGGTGTTTTACCAGATCCAGATTAAGGGGTGTTTTACCAGATCCAGATTAAGGGGTGTTTTACCAGATCCAGATTAACAGATCCAGATTAAGGGATGTTTTACCAGATCCAGATTAAGCCTATTCCTGGACTCGTTGGAAAGCACATTCAATGAACAGAGTTTCTGAATTTAGTCCACATAGAACCTAAATTTAGGCATCTACTCACTTAATTTGCTTCGTAAGCAATAATCAATTTGAGCTTTCTTTATAAACTTCAACGTTTTTATATATATATTTTTTTTTTACCTTAATTTTACTAGGCAAATCAGTTAAGAACAAATTCTTATTTTCAATGACAGGCTATGAACAGTGGGTTAACTGCCTTGTTCAGGGGAACAGTGGGTTAACTGCCTTGTTCAGGGGAACAGTGGTTTAACTGCCTTGTTCAGGGGAACAGTGGGTTAACTGCCTTGTTCAGGGGAACAGTGGGTTAACTGCCTTGTTCAGGGGAACAGTGGGTTAACTGCCTTGTTCAGGGGAACAGTGGGTTAACTGCCTTGTTCAGGGGAACAGTGGGTTAACTGCCTTGTTCAGGGGAACAGTGGGTTAACTGCCTTGTTCAGGGGAACAGTGGTTTAACTGCCTTGTTCAGGGGAACAGTGGGTTAACTGCCTTGTTCAGGGGAACAGTGGGTTAACTGCCTTGTTCAGGGGAACAGTGGGTTAACTGCCTTGTTCAGGGGAACAGTGGGTTAACTGCCTTGTTCAGGGGAACAGTGGTTTAACTGCCTTGTTCAGGGGAACAGTGGGTTAACTGCCTTGTTCAGGGGAACAGTGGGTTAACTGCCTTGTTCAGGGGAACAGTGGGTTAACTGCCTTGTTC
>NC_143040.1:5042500-5097500 GCF_057628025.1 Oncorhynchus mykiss
ATCCGACATTCCATTTCTTTGTGGGAACAAGTCAATCTCTAGATTAATGAGTGAATGAAAGTAGTTAAAATTTTTGGTATTTGGTCCCATATTCCTTGCTTTGCTTTGACTTTATCAAGTGTAACTCTACAAACTCTTTGGGTTCTGTTTGGGTTCCGTTTGGGTTCTATTTGGGTTCTGTTTTTCCCAACCAGAACTGAACTGGTAAATAATGTCTTGTGACATTTTCTATTGAAGTAAGAATAGAAAATGTTTTCTGAACGTTTTCTAAATTAATCCTGATAATAATACCTTGATTAATAGGAAAAAACATGAATGAATCATGAATAATGATGAGAGAGAAGCTTACAGAGGCTACAACAAAACACGCTAACACGCTAATACGGTAATACTCTCCCTAACACGCTAACACGCTAACATGGTAATACTCTAACACGCTAATACGCTAACATGGTAATACTCTAACATGCAAACATGGTAATATGCTAACATGCTAATGTAACAGTATAGCTTCCGTCCCTCTCCTCGCCACGACCTGGGCTCGAACCAGGGACCCTCTGCACACATCAACAACAGTCACCCTCGAAGCATCGTTACCCATCGCTCCACAAAAGCCGCGGCCCTTGCAGAGCAAGGGGAACCACTACTTCAAGGTCTCAGAGCGAGTGACGTCACCAATTGAAATGCTAATAGCGCGCACCACCGCTAACTAGCTAGCCATTTCACATCGGTTACACTAACACGCTAGCATGCTAACACACTAGCATGCTAACATGCTAACACTCTAGCATGCTAACACACTAGTATGCTAACACTCTAGCATGCTAACACGCTCTCCCTTGTCATTGGTAATGGTGAGCCCATATTAGCATGTTTTGTTGTAGCTTCTGTAAGCGTCTCACTCATCACCTTTTAATTAAGCTCTGAAAATAGACCCTTTCAGACAGATGTTTTAAATCCTTAAATCCAGACTTGGACCAAACACAGAGGAAGCAAAATAGTGATTTCTTTGCGCCGCTCGTAGTTAGCCACTGATTATTTCCAAACCACTCATTGTTGAATTTGCGACTTTCCGACTTGTTGTGTAATTTTTATGTCCAGTGGCCGATGAGTACCGATACCTTTTTATCTATTTTTTCTCTTCATCATTTCTCTTCATATGACGAGGATTAAAAAGGATTTGCCAGTAGATTGTCGACCTGATTCATGATGATGACGGCTAGCTAAGATTTAGAAAGTCGGATGTTGACGTGATCTGTCCAATCAAAGCTACTGTACATATAACATGATTTGATGTCATTTTCTCTGTGGCCAATGACCATGAGCCTTCTTGGACGTGCACTTCTTGTCCGCCCCACTGCAACTCCCGTACGGACTCGGGAGAGGCGAAGGTTGAGAGCTTCCGAAACACACCCCCGCCCCCCCCCCCCCTCCCCCCGCCTAAGCCACACTGCTTGTTGACACACTGCTCGCTTAACCCGGAAGCCTGCCGCACCAATGTGTCGGAGGAAACACCATACAGCTGAAGCCAGCGTGCACTGCGCCCGGCCCGCCACAAGGAGTCGCTTCGGCCCGCCACAAGAAGTCGCTTGAGCGTGGTGGGAGAAGGACATCCCAGCTGGCCAAACCCTCCCCTAACCCAGACGACGCCGGGCCAATCGCGGCTGGGATCAAACCCAGATCTGTAGTGACACCTCGTGCACTGCGATGCCTTAGACCGCTGCGCCACTTAGGAGGCCCCGATTTGGACGGGCACTTCTAATGTAAATCTATGGCAGCACTCAAAGGGGAATTGAACTGCCTAGCTCTCCCTGTAGATTCTGCGGTGACTTAGTGTCCCCGTGAGTGACAGACCACTGAGCCAATCACAGCGCAACTAGAGAAGATTACCAACCCCCATACGCTCTGTATTTTTGCTGGCTGCCTCTCCACCACAGAAAGCACTGAGCTGGGATGCAAACACCTGCATTTTGGAGCTGCTTGACTCAAGAAAACAGTAGCAGTGCCTGAGTCAAATCACTGGGGAATCCAGCACCAAAAGCCATATAACAACCTGTGTGTTGTGATAATTACATTGTTTGCTCTACAACCTGTTAGTTCATATGCCTTGACACAGTGATATATAGACCTAAGGGCCTATAGACACAGTGGTATATAGGCCTAAGGGCCTATAGACACAGTGATATATAGGCCTAAGGGCCTATAGACACAGTGGTATATAGACCTAAGGGCCTATAGACACAGTGATATATAGGCCTAAGGGCCTATAGACACAGTGATATATAGGCCTAAGGGCCTATAGACACAGTGGTATATAGGTCTAAGGGCCTATAGACACAGTGATATATATAGGTCTAAGGGCCTATAGACACAGTGATATATATAGGTCTAAGGGCCTATAGACACAGTGATATATAGGTCTAAGGGCCTATAGACACAGTGATATATAGGTCTAAGGGCCTATAGACACAGTGATATATAGGTCTAAGGGCCTATAGACACAGTGGTATATAGGTCTAAGGGCCTATAGACACAGTGGTATATAGGTCTAAGGGCCTAAAGGGGCAAGTCAATAAGAAATTCAAACCACACCTTTGTTTCATCATAAAACCAGAGAGCAACATCTGTCCAGTGAAGTCCACAAAACATATTACCTGTAACAAACAGATACATGACCTACAGCAGGTCAAGCAAGGTCATGTTTCTGACATTTTCTGACTACTCAACAACTATTGATTTAGAACCACAGAGTTACCGCAAGTCCCAAAGAAAACAGTAGCTGCCTCCACTATTCCAGCACCATTCACACTTCAACATTTCAACATCATCTAATCACCTCTGCTTAGTCTAATACAGTGACAACTAAAAGATACCAGAAACTATTTAGTCCAATAATGTAAGCTAAATATGATGTGGCTGTCCATGGTACTGATTTCTCTCTCTCTGTGTGTGTGTGTGTGTGTGTGTGTGTGTGTGTGTGTGTGCGTGTGCGTGTGCGTGCATGCTCATTCGTGCAAGTAGAAAGATAATGTTGACTCGCCCTACTTGTAGAGAAACGCCAATGACATCCTCTTCTCTGTCATGTTGACAAAACGATCCATCACTTCACAATGCTTGCTCGCCAGCCGAACTCCATTCATGGGCAACGTTATCTCGTTAACATTAGCCTTCTACCAGGGGCACAACAACGTATGAATTAATGGTTGGTTCAGAATCGTTGTTATAATCATTAGCCAGCATGGAGAATTAAGTAAAATCACAAGTTCAAATCCCCATCTCCATCCGTGGCTAATTTGGGAAAGGGACCATTTTAACTAGCTAGTCACCAGAAGACAACAACACAACGAGATGCAACAATTCAAGTTGTTTCTGTCAATGACGTATGAATGGGATCTGATAGGAGTGAAGCCAAATCCAAGCTGGCTTCCTTTGACACTGTTTTTTGGTGCGCCAGGACCATTCACAGTTTAGCTCAACGCTTGATTGACTATTATTTTATACTTTTCCTTTTTATCAAAGGGGAGGCCAAATGCTCGCTGGCTTCCGTTGCTTTCAATGCTACTGGTGGCAACATTGTCATACTCTTTTTGACCACACAGCATCAGATGGATTGCCAACACATAGAGGGACAGAGGGGGCACTGTTTCACTCACTCAGACTGTGAGATACAATTCAGCCTCTTTTTTTAATTTTTTTTTATTTCACCTTTATTTAACCAGGTAGGCTAGTTGAGAACAAGTTCTCATTTGCAACTGCGACCTGGCCAAGATAAAGCATAGCAGTATGAGCAGACAACACAGAGTTAAACATGGAGTAAACAATTAACAAGTCAATAACACAGTAGAAAAAAAAGGGGGAGTCTATATACAATGTGTGCAAAAGGCATGAGGTAGGCGAATAATTACAATTTTGCAGAATTAACACTGGAGTGATAAATGATCAGATGGTCATGTACAGGTAGAGATATTGGTGTGCAAAAGAGCAGAAAAGTAAATAAATAAAAACAGTATGGGGATGAGGTAGGTGAAAATGGGTGGGCTATTTACCAATAGACTATGTACAGCTGCAGCGATCGGTTAGCTGCTCAGATAGCTGATGTTTGAAGTTGGTGAGGGAGATAAAAGTCTCCAACTTCAGCGATTTTTGCAATTCGTTCCAGTCACAGGCAGCAGAGTACTGGAACGAAAGGCGGCCAAATGAGGTCTGGAGAGTTGAAGGAAAAATATGAAATACAGAGAGACGAAAAATATATTATTTTATACGTTTTAGTTCTTATTTTTATTTTGGCTTCTGTCAAGAAAGAGACCATGTTTGTATACGGCTTTATTAACTCAAGGATTTGTTTATTTGTTTATTTTTTTTACGTTGTTTGCAAACTGATATGTGACATGGAATTAATGCCAAAATAAAATGCTAAACAGGGCAACTTTTTATTTGTTTTGTAGCTTAACAAGTGGGGCTCTGCCCTGAATGACAGGTCTCCACTGAGTTAGAGACAGTTGTAGTTGCTGCTGTCTGTGTTTCTGTCTTCTATGTAGTTATTTCTGTACATGGTTGATTCTTTACTCTAAATGTGTCTGTGTGTGTGTGTGTCTGTGTGCGTGCCTGTGCCACTTTCTTGTGTGTGTGTGTGTGTGTGTGTGTGTGTGTGTAGTGTATCCACAGAGACCTAGCAGCCAGGAACATTCTGCTGACTCAGGGTAGAGTAGCCAAGATCTGTGACTTCGGACTTGCCCGAGACATCACCACCGACTCTAACTACGTCCTCAGAGGCAATGTAAGTGTGTGTGTGTATTTTTGTTATAGAAAGAGTGTGAAATACAAGAAGGTTGCTCAGGTTTTACCATCAAAGAGCAACAAGTAAAAACCCAATCATTGTAACACAACGGAATCTCAGAGGGACAGTTCGGCCATTTTACATGTTTAGATGTGTTTCCTTATCTTGATATAGACGTAAATCTCAGAGGGATAGTTCGGCCATTTTACATGTTTAGATGTGTTTCCTTATCTTGATAATAGTCGTCTCTGGACAACGACTGTCAAGGCAAGGAAACATCCAAATAAGTAAAATCACTGAACTATCTTTTAAAATGAATAGCCACTTCCTGTTTCACCCCGATGATGCGTTTCCTGTGGGTGTTGTCTCCCCCTGATGATGCGTTTCCTGTGTGTTCCAGGCCCGTCTCCCAGTGAAGTGGATGTCTCCAGAGAGTATCTTTGACGGTGTTTACACCTTGGAGAGTGATGTCTGGTCATACGGTATCCTGCTCTGGGAAATATTCTCTTTAGGTAATGTACAGTACATAACTATAGATCACCTTGGAGACTGATGTCTGGTCACATGGTAACTATAGTCACCTTGGAGACTGATGTCTGGTCACATGGTAACTATAGTCACCTTGGAGACTGATGTCTGGTCACATGGTAGCTATAGTCACCTTGGAGACTGATGTCTGGTCACATGGTAACTATAGTCACCTTGGAGACTGATGTCTGGTCACATGGTAGCTATAGTCACCTTGGAGATCGATATCTGGTCACATGGTAACTATAGTCACCTAGGAGACTGATGTCTGGTCACATGGTAACTATAGTAACCTTGGAGACTGATGTCTGGTCACATGGTATCTATAGTCATCTAGGAGACTGATGTCATGGTAACTATAGTCACCTTGGAGACTGATGTCTGGTCACATGGTATCTATAGTCACCTTGGAGACTGATGTCTGGTCACATGGTATCTATAGTCATCTAGGAGACTGATGTCATGGTAACTATAGTCACCTTGGAGACTGATGTCTGGTCACATGGTATCTATAGTCACCTTGGAGACTGATGTCTGGTCACATGGTATCTATAGTCACCTTGGAGACTGATGTCTGGTCACATGGTAACTATAGTCACCTTGGAGACTGATGTCTGGTCACATGGTATCTATAGTCACCTTGGAGACTGATGTCTGGTCACATGGTATCTATAGTCACCTTGGAGACTGATGTCTGGTCACATGGTATCTATAGTCACCTTGGAGACTGATGTCTGGTCACATGGTATCTATAGTCACCTTGGAGACTGATGTCTGGTCACATGGTATCTATAGTCATCTAGGAGACTGATGTCATGGTAACTATAGTCACCTTGGAGACTGATGTCTGGTCACATGGTATCTATAGTCACATTGGAGACTGATGTCTGGTCACATGGTAGCTATAGTCACCTTGGAGACTGATGTCTGGTCACATGGTAACTATAGTCACCTTGGAGACTGATGTCTGGTCACATGGTAGCTATAGTCACCTTGGAGACCGATATCTGGTCACATGGTAACTATAGTCACCTAGGAGACTGATGTCTGGTCACATGGTAACTATAGTAACCTTGGAGACTGATGTCTGGTCACATGGTATCTATAGTCATCTAGGAGACTGATGTCATGGTAACTATAGTCACCTTGGAGACTGATGTCTGGTCACATGGTATCTATAGTCACCTTGGAGACTGATGTCTGGTCACATGGTATCTATAGTCATCTAGGAGACTGATGTCATGGTAACTATAGTCACCTTGGAGACTGATGTCTGGTCACATGGTATCTATAGTCACCTTGGAGACTGATGTCTGGTCACATGGTATCTATAGTCACCTTGGAGACTGATGTCTGGTCACATGGTAACTATAGTCACCTTGGAGACTGATGTCTGGTCACATGGTATCTATAGTCACCTTGGAGACTGATGTCTGGTCACATGGTATCTATAGTCACCTTGGAGACTGATGTCTGGTCACATGGTATCTATAGTCACCTTGGAGACTGATGTCTGGTCACATGGTATCTATAGTCACCTTGGAGACTGATGTCTGGTCACATGGTATCTATAGTCATCTAGGAGACTGATGTCATGGTAACTATAGTCACCTTGGAGACTGATGTCTGGTCACATGGTATCTATAGTCACATTGGAGACTGATGTCTGGTCACATGGTAGCTATAGTCACCTTGGAGACTGATGTCTGGTCACATGGTAACTATAGTCACCTTGGAGACTGATGTCTGGTCACATGGTAGCTATAGTCACCTTGGAGACCGATATCTGGTCACATGGTAACTATAGTCACCTAGGAGACTGATGTCTGGTCACATGGTAACTATAGTAACCTTGGAGACTGATGTCTGGTCACATGGTATCTATAGTCATCTAGGAGACTGATGTCATGGTAACTATAGTCACCTTGGAGACTGATGTCTGGTCACATGGTATCTATAGTCACCTTGGAGACTGATGTCTGGTCACATGGTATCTATAGTCACCTTGGAGACTGATGTCTGGTCACATGGTATCTATAGTCACCTTGGAGACTGATGTCTGGTCACATGGTATCTATAGTCACCTTGGAGACTGATGTCTGGTCACATGGTATCTATAGTCACCTTGGAGACTGATGTCTGGTCACATGGTATCTATAGTCATCTAGGAGACTGATGTCATGGTAACTATAGTCACCTTGGAGACTGATGTCTGGTCACATGGTAGCTATAGTCACCTTGGAGACCGATATCTGGTCACATGGTAACTATAGTCACCTAGGAGACTGATGTCTGGTCACATGGTAACTATAGTAACCTTGGAGACTGATGTCTGGTCACATGGTATCTATAGTCATCTAGGAGACTGATGTCATGGTAACTATAGTCACCTTGGAGACTGATGTCTGGTCACATGGTATCTATAGTCACCTTGGAGACTGATGTCTGGTCACATGGTATCTATAGTCATCTAGGAGACTGATGTCATGGTAACTATAGTCACCTTGGAGACTGATGTCTGGTCACATGGTATCTATAGTCACCTTGGAGACTGATGTCTGGTCACATGGTATCTATAGTCACCTTGGAGACTGATGTCTGGTCACATGGTAACTATAGTCACCTTGGAGACTGATGTCTGGTCACATGGTATCTATAGTCACCTTGGAGACTGATGTCTGGTCACATGGTATCTATAGTCACCTTGGAGACTGATGTCTGGTCACATGGTATCTATAGTCACCTTGGAGACTGATGTCTGGTCACATGGTATCTATAGTCACCTTGGAGACTGATGTCTGGTCACATGGTATCTATAGTCATCTAGGAGACTGATGTCATGGTAACTATAGTCACCTTGGAGACTGATGTCTGGTCACATGGTAGCTATAGTCACCTTGGAGACCGATATCTGGTCACATGGTAACTATAGTCACCTAGGAGACTGATGTCTGGTCACATGGTAACTATAGTAACCTTGGAGACTGATGTCTGGTCACATGGTATCTATAGTCATCTAGGAGACTGATGTCATGGTAACTATAGTCACCTTGGAGACTGATGTCTGGTCACATGGTATCTATAGTCACCTTGGAGACTGATGTCTGGTCACATGGTATCTATAGTCATCTAGGAGACTGATGTCATGGTAACTATAGTCACCTTGGAGACTGATGTCTGGTCACATGGTATCTATAGTCACCTTGGAGACTGATGTCTGGTCACATGGTATCTATAGTCACCTTGGAGACTGATGTCTGGTCACATGGTAACTATAGTCACCTTGGAGACTGATGTCTGGTCACATGGTATCTATAGTCACCTTGGAGACTGATGTCTGGTCACATGGTATCTATAGTCACCTTGGAGACTGATGTCTGGTCACATGGTATCTATAGTCACCTTGGAGACTGATGTCTGGTCACATGGTATCTATAGTCACCTTGGAGACTGATGTCTGGTCACATGGTATCTATAGTCATCTAGGAGACTGATGTCATGGTAACTATAGTCACCTTGGAGACTGATGTCTGGTCACATGGTATCTATAGTCACATTGGAGACTGATGTCTGGTCACATGGTAGCTATAGTCACCTTGGAGACTGATGTCTGGTCACATGGTAACTATAGTCACCTTGGAGACTGATGTCTGGTCACATGGTAGCTATAGTCACCTTGGAGACCGATATCTGGTCACATGGTAACTATAGTCACCTAGGAGACTGATGTCTGGTCACATGGTAACTATAGTAACCTTGGAGACTGATGTCTGGTCACATGGTATCTATAGTCATCTAGGAGACTGATGTCATGGTAACTATAGTCACCTTGGAGACTGATGTCTGGTCACATGGTATCTATAGTCACCTTGGAGACTGATGTCTGGTCACATGGTATCTATAGTCATCTAGGAGACTGATGTCATGGTAACTATAGTCACCTTGGAGACTGATGTCTGGTCACATGGTATCTATAGTCACCTTGGAGACTGATGTCTGGTCACATGGTATCTATAGTCACCTTGGAGACTGATGTCTGGTCACATGGTAACTATAGTCACCTTGGAGACTGATGTCTGGTCACATGGTATCTATAGTCACCTTGGAGACTGATGTCTGGTCACATGGTATCTATAGTCACCTTGGAGACTGATGTCTGGTCACATGGTATCTATAGTCACCTTGGAGACTGATGTCTGGTCACATGGTATCTATAGTCACCTTGGAGACTGATGTCTGGTCACATGGTATCTATAGTCATCTAGGAGACTGATGTCATGGTAACTATAGTCACCTTGGAGACTGATGTCTGGTCACATGGTATCTATAGTCACATTGGAGACTGATGTCTGGTCACATGGTATCTATAGTCACCTTGGAGACTGATGTCTGGTCACATGGTATCTATAGTCACCTTGGAGACTGATGTCTGGTCACATGGTATCTATAGTCACCTAGGAGACTGATGTCTGGTCACATGGTATCTATAGTCATCTAGGAGACTGATGTCATGGTAACTATAGTCACCTTGGAGACTGATGTCTGGTCACATGGTATCTATAGTCACCTTGGAGACTGATGTCTGGTCACATGGTAACTATAGTCACATTGGAGACTGATGTCTGGTCACATGGTATCTATAGTCACCTTGGATACTGATGTCTGGTCACATGGTAACTATAGTCACCTTGGAGACTGATGTCTGGTCACATGGTAACTATAGTCACCTTGGAGACTGATGTCTGGTCACATGGTATCTATAGTCACCTTGGAGACTGATGTCTGGTCACATGGTATCTATAGTCACCTTGGAGACTGATGTCTGGTCACATGGTATCTATAGTCACCTTGGAGACTGATGTCTGGTCACATGGTATCTATAGTCACCTTGGAGACTGATGTCTGGTCACATGGTATCTATAGTCACCTTGGAGACTGATGTCTGGTCACATGGTATCTATAGTCACCTTGGAGACTGATGTCATGGTAACTATAGTCACCTTGGAGACTGATGTCTGGTCACATGGTAACTATAGTCACCTAGGAGACTGATGTCTGGTCACATGATATCTATAGTCACCTTGGAGACTGATGTCTGGTCACATGGTAACTATAGTAACCTTGGAGACTGATGTCTGGTCACATGGTAACTATAGTCACCTTGGAGACTGATGTCTGGTCACATGGTAACTATAGTCACCTTGGAGACTGATGTCTGGTCACATGGTAACTATAGTCACCTTGGAGACTGATGTCTGGTCACATGGTATCTATAGTCACCTTGGAGACTGATGTCTGGTTACATGGTAACTATAGTCACCTAGGAGACTGATGTCTGGTCACATGGTAACTATAGTCACCTAGGAGACTGATGTCTGGTCACATGGTATCTATAGTCGCCTTGGAGACTGATGTCTGGTCACATGGTAACTATAGTCACCTAGGAGACTGATGTCTGGTCACATGGTAACTATAGTCACCTAGGAGACTGATGTCTGGTCACATGGTATCTATAGTCACCTTGGAGACTGATGTCTGGTCACATGGTAACTATAGTAACCTTGGAGAGTTGTTGGTTTTACGTTTTCTGGTCTACGTTATTTACTTAACAAATAAGGAATACTCAAAATGTGAATATATAAAATTAAGATATTTGAATTAGAATACAGCTGTTGACAGAAGTCAAAGATCAACATACAACTGACGTCTCTCCTGAGTTGTGAACTAAAGAAAGACAGGATCTTCTATAGATCAAACCTCATGGTGTCAAACCCTGCATGTGCAGTTTAAAGACCCAGTTATTCTAAACACAAGGTTTCTGAGAACCTGTCTCAGCAGTAGGTAAATCTGCCCTGGTTTCAGAGAAAAACAGACGCTGTGTCTCGCTGTCATCCACAGTCCCTTTTTCTCACCTCTTCTCACAGACGCGGGGCTGTGGGTTTTGGTAGAGAGCTTGACACAGACAGAGGCCTCAATATATTCAGCTATACAGTGAGAATAAGTATAATGGCACATAAGCAAATTATTAATAACAACATAATCAATGTTGGGGGTCTTTAGAAGACCCTCAAAATCAACTTTAACCCTTCAGAGTGATGTCTGGTCACATGGTAACTATAGTAACCCTTCAGAGTGATGTCTGGTCACATGGTAACTATAGTAACCCTTCAGAGTGATGTCTGGTCACATGGTAACTATAGTAACCCTTCAGAGTGATGTCTGGTCACATGGTAACTAGTAACCCTTCAGAGTGATGTCTGGTCACATGGTAACTATAGTAACCCTTCAGAGTGATGTCTGGTCACATGGTAACTATAGTAACCCTTCAGAGTGATGTCTGGTCACATGGTAACTAGTAACCCTTCAGAGTGATGTCTGGTCACATGGTAACTATAGTAACCCTTCAGAGTGATGTCTGGTCACATGGTAACTATAGTAACCCTTCAGAGTGATGTCTGGTCACATGGTAACTATAGTAACCCTTCAGAGTGATGTCTGGTCACATGGTAACTATAGTAACCCTTCAGAGTGATGTCTGGTCACATGGTAACTAGTAACCCTTCAGAGTGATGTCTGGTCACATGGTAACTAGTAACCCTTCAGAGTGATGTCTGGTCACATGGTAACTAGTAACCCTTCAGAGTGATGTCTGGTCACATGGTAACTATAGTAACCCTTCAGAGTGATGTCTGGTCACATGGTAACTAGTAACCCTTCAGAGTGATGTCTGGTCACATGGTAACTATAGTAACCCTTCAGAGTGATGTCTGGTCACATGGTAACTAGTAACCCTTCAGAGTGATGTCTGGTCACATGGTAACTAGTAACCCTTCAGAGTGATGTCTGGTCACATGGTAACTATAGTAACCCTTCAGAGTGATGTCTGGTCACATGGTAACTAGTAACCCTTCAGAGTGATGTCTGGTCACATGGTAACTATAGTAACCCTTCAGAGTGATGTCTGGTCACATGGTAACTATAGTAACCCTTCAGAGTGATGTCTGGTCACATGATAACTATAGTAACCCTTCAGAGTGATGTCTGGTCACATGGTAACTAGTAACCCTTCAGAGTGATGTCTGGTCACATGGTAACTATAGTAACCCTTCAGAGTGATGTCTGGTCACATGGTAACTAGTAACCCTTCAGAGTGATGTCTGGTCACATGGTAACTATAGTAACCCTTCAGAGTGATGTCTGGTCACATGGTAACTATAGTAACCCTTCAGAGTGATGTCTGGTCACATGGTAACTATAGTAACCCTTCAGAGTGATGTCTGGTCACATGGTAACTATAGTAACCCTTCAGAGTGATGTCTGGTCACATGGTAACTATAGTAACCCTTCAGAGTGATGTCTGGTCACATGGTAACTATAGTAACCCTTCAGAGTGATGTCTGGTCACATGGTAACTAGTAACCCTTCAGAGTGATGTCTGGTCACATGGTAACTAGTAACCCTTCAGAGTGATGTCTGGTCACATGGTAACTAGTAACCCTTCAGAGTGATGTCTGGTCACATGGTAACTATAGTAACCCTTCAGAGTGATGTCTGGTCACATGGTAACTAGTAACCCTTCAGAGTGATGTCTGGTCACATGGTAACTATAGTAACCCTTCAGAGTGATGTCTGGTCACATGGTAACTAGTAACCCTTCAGAGTGATGTCTGGTCACATGGTAACTAGTAACCCTTCAGAGTGATGTCTGGTCACATGGTAACTATAGTAACCCTTCAGAGTGATGTCTGGTCACATGGTAACTAGTAACCCTTCAGAGTGATGTCTGGTCACATGGTAACTATAGTAACCCTTCAGAGTGATGTCTGGTCACATGGTAACTATAGTAACCCTTCAGAGTGATGTCTGGTCACATGATAACTATAGTAACCCTTCAGAGTGATGTCTGGTCACATGGTAACTAGTAACCCTTCAGAGTGATGTCTGGTCACATGGTAACTATAGTAACCCTTCAGAGTGATGTCTGGTCACATGGTAACTAGTAACCCTTCAGAGTGATGTCTGGTCACATGGTAACTATAGTAACCCTTCAGAGTGATGTCTGGTCACATGGTAACTATAGTAACCCTTCAGAGTGATGTCTGGTCACATGGTAACTATAGTAACCCTTCAGAGTGATGACTGGTCACATGGTAACTATAGTAACCCTTCAGAGTGATGACTGGTCACATGGTAGCTATAGTCACCTTGGAGACCGATATCTGGTCACATGGTAACTATAGTCACCTAGGAGACTGATGTCTGGTCACATGGTAACTATAGTAACCTTGGAGACTGATGTCTGGTCACATGGTATCTATAGTCATCTAGGAGACTGATGTCATGGTAACTATAGTCACCTTGGAGACTGATGTCTGGTCACATGGTATCTATAGTCACCTTGGAGACTGATGTCTGGTCACATGGTATCTATAGTCATCTAGGAGACTGATGTCATGGTAACTATAGTCACCTTGGAGACTGATGTCTGGTCACATGGTATCTATAGTCACCTTGGAGACTGATGTCTGGTCACATGGTATCTATAGTCACCTTGGAGACTGATGTCTGGTCACATGGTAACTATAGTCACCTTGGAGACTGATGTCTGGTCACATGGTATCTATAGTCACCTTGGAGACTGATGTCTGGTCACATGGTATCTATAGTCACCTTGGAGACTGATGTCTGGTCACATGGTATCTATAGTCACCTTGGAGACTGATGTCTGGTCACATGGTATCTATAGTCACCTTGGAGACTGATGTCTGGTCACATGGTATCTATAGTCATCTAGGAGACTGATGTCATGGTAACTATAGTCACCTTGGAGACTGATGTCTGGTCACATGGTATCTATAGTCACATTGGAGACTGATGTCTGGTCACATGGTAGCTATAGTCACCTTGGAGACTGATGTCTGGTCACATGGTAACTATAGTCACCTTGGAGACTGATGTCTGGTCACATGGTAGCTATAGTCACCTTGGAGACCGATATCTGGTCACATGGTAACTATAGTCACCTAGGAGACTGATGTCTGGTCACATGGTAACTATAGTAACCTTGGAGACTGATGTCTGGTCACATGGTATCTATAGTCATCTAGGAGACTGATGTCATGGTAACTATAGTCACCTTGGAGACTGATGTCTGGTCACATGGTATCTATAGTCACCTTGGAGACTGATGTCTGGTCACATGGTATCTATAGTCATCTAGGAGACTGATGTCATGGTAACTATAGTCACCTTGGAGACTGATGTCTGGTCACATGGTATCTATAGTCACCTTGGAGACTGATGTCTGGTCACATGGTATCTATAGTCACCTTGGAGACTGATGTCTGGTCACATGGTAACTATAGTCACCTTGGAGACTGATGTCTGGTCACATGGTAACTATAGTCACCTTGGAGACTGATGTCTGGTCACATGGTAACTATAGTAACCTTGGAGACTGATGTCTGGTCACATGGTAACTATAGTCACCTTGGAGACTGATGTCTGGTCACATGGTAACTATAGTCACCTTGGAGACTGATGTCTGGTCACATGGTAACTATAGTCACCTTGGAGACTGATGTCTGGTCACATGGTATCTATAGTCACCTTGGAGACTGATGTCTGGTTACATGGTAACTATAGTCACCTAGGAGACTGATGTCTGGTCACATGGTAACTATAGTCACCTAGGAGACTGATGTCTGGTCACATGGTATCTATAGTCGCCTTGGAGACTGATGTCTGGTCACATGGTAACTATAGTCACCTAGGAGACTGATGTCTGGTCACATGGTAACTATAGTCACCTAGGAGACTGATGTCTGGTCACATGGTATCTATAGTCACCTTGGAGACTGATGTCTGGTCACATGGTAACTATAGTAACCTTGGAGAGTTGTTGGTTTTACGTTTTCTGGTCTACGTTATTTACTTAACAAATAAGGAATACTCAAAATGTGAATATATAAAATTAAGATATTTGAATTAGAATACAGCTGTTGACAGAAGTCAAAGATCAACATACAACTGACGTCTCTCCTGAGTTGTGAACTAAAGAAAGACAGGATCTTCTATAGATCAAACCTCATGGTGTCAAACCCTGCATGTGCAGTTTAAAGACCCAGTTATTCTAAACACAAGGTTTCTGAGAACCTGTCTCAGCAGTAGGTAAATCTGCCCTGGTTTCAGAGAAAAACAGACGCTGTGTCTCGCTGTCATCCACAGTCCCTTTTTCTCACCTCTTCTCACAGACGCGGGGCTGTGGGTTTTGGTAGAGAGCTTGACACAGACAGAGGCCTCAATATATTCAGCTATACAGTGAGAATAAGTATAATGGCACATAAGCAAATTATTAATAACAACATAATCAATGTTGGGGGTCTTTAGAAGACCCTCAAAATCAACTTTAACCCTTCAGAGTGATGTCTGGTCACATGGTAACTATAGTAACCCTTCAGAGTGATGTCTGGTCACATGGTAACTATAGTAACCCTTCAGAGTGATGTCTGGTCACATGGTAACTATAGTAACCCTTCAGAGTGATGTCTGGTCACATGGTAACTAGTAACCCTTCAGAGTGATGTCTGGTCACATGGTAACTATAGTAACCCTTCAGAGTGATGTCTGGTCACATGGTAACTATAGTAACCCTTCAGAGTGATGTCTGGTCACATGGTAACTAGTAACCCTTCAGAGTGATGTCTGGTCACATGGTAACTATAGTAACCCTTCAGAGTGATGTCTGGTCACATGGTAACTATAGTAACCCTTCAGAGTGATGTCTGGTCACATGGTAACTATAGTAACCCTTCAGAGTGATGTCTGGTCACATGGTAACTATAGTAACCCTTCAGAGTGATGTCTGGTCACATGGTAACTAGTAACCCTTCAGAGTGATGTCTGGTCACATGGTAACTAGTAACCCTTCAGAGTGATGTCTGGTCACATGGTAACTAGTAACCCTTCAGAGTGATGTCTGGTCACATGGTAACTATAGTAACCCTTCAGAGTGATGTCTGGTCACATGGTAACTAGTAACCCTTCAGAGTGATGTCTGGTCACATGGTAACTATAGTAACCCTTCAGAGTGATGTCTGGTCACATGGTAACTAGTAACCCTTCAGAGTGATGTCTGGTCACATGGTAACTAGTAACCCTTCAGAGTGATGTCTGGTCACATGGTAACTATAGTAACCCTTCAGAGTGATGTCTGGTCACATGGTAACTAGTAACCCTTCAGAGTGATGTCTGGTCACATGGTAACTATAGTAACCCTTCAGAGTGATGTCTGGTCACATGGTAACTATAGTAACCCTTCAGAGTGATGTCTGGTCACATGATAACTATAGTAACCCTTCAGAGTGATGTCTGGTCACATGGTAACTAGTAACCCTTCAGAGTGATGTCTGGTCACATGGTAACTATAGTAACCCTTCAGAGTGATGTCTGGTCACATGGTAACTAGTAACCCTTCAGAGTGATGTCTGGTCACATGGTAACTATAGTAACCCTTCAGAGTGATGTCTGGTCACATGGTAACTATAGTAACCCTTCAGAGTGATGTCTGGTCACATGGTAACTATAGTAACCCTTCAGAGTGATGTCTGGTCACATGGTAACTATAGTAACCCTTCAGAGTGATGTCTGGTCACATGGTAACTATAGTAACCCTTCAGAGTGATGTCTGGTCACATGGTAACTATAGTAACCCTTCAGAGTGATGTCTGGTCACATGGTAACTAGTAACCCTTCAGAGTGATGTCTGGTCACATGGTAACTAGTAACCCTTCAGAGTGATGTCTGGTCACATGGTAACTAGTAACCCTTCAGAGTGATGTCTGGTCACATGGTAACTATAGTAACCCTTCAGAGTGATGTCTGGTCACATGGTAACTAGTAACCCTTCAGAGTGATGTCTGGTCACATGGTAACTATAGTAACCCTTCAGAGTGATGTCTGGTCACATGGTAACTAGTAACCCTTCAGAGTGATGTCTGGTCACATGGTAACTAGTAACCCTTCAGAGTGATGTCTGGTCACATGGTAACTATAGTAACCCTTCAGAGTGATGTCTGGTCACATGGTAACTAGTAACCCTTCAGAGTGATGTCTGGTCACATGGTAACTATAGTAACCCTTCAGAGTGATGTCTGGTCACATGGTAACTATAGTAACCCTTCAGAGTGATGTCTGGTCACATGATAACTATAGTAACCCTTCAGAGTGATGTCTGGTCACATGGTAACTAGTAACCCTTCAGAGTGATGTCTGGTCACATGGTAACTATAGTAACCCTTCAGAGTGATGTCTGGTCACATGGTAACTAGTAACCCTTCAGAGTGATGTCTGGTCACATGGTAACTATAGTAACCCTTCAGAGTGATGTCTGGTCACATGGTAACTATAGTAACCCTTCAGAGTGATGTCTGGTCACATGGTAACTATAGTAACCCTTCAGAGTGATGACTGGTCACATGGTAACTATAGTAACCCTTCAGAGTGATGACTGGTCACATGGTAGCTATAGTCACCTTGGAGACCGATATCTGGTCACATGGTAACTATAGTCACCTAGGAGACTGATGTCTGGTCACATGGTAACTATAGTAACCTTGGAGACTGATGTCTGGTCACATGGTATCTATAGTCATCTAGGAGACTGATGTCATGGTAACTATAGTCACCTTGGAGACTGATGTCTGGTCACATGGTATCTATAGTCACCTTGGAGACTGATGTCTGGTCACATGGTATCTATAGTCATCTAGGAGACTGATGTCATGGTAACTATAGTCACCTTGGAGACTGATGTCTGGTCACATGGTATCTATAGTCACCTTGGAGACTGATGTCTGGTCACATGGTATCTATAGTCACCTTGGAGACTGATGTCTGGTCACATGGTAACTATAGTCACCTTGGAGACTGATGTCTGGTCACATGGTATCTATAGTCACCTTGGAGACTGATGTCTGGTCACATGGTATCTATAGTCACCTTGGAGACTGATGTCTGGTCACATGGTATCTATAGTCACCTTGGAGACTGATGTCTGGTCACATGGTATCTATAGTCACCTTGGAGACTGATGTCTGGTCACATGGTATCTATAGTCATCTAGGAGACTGATGTCATGGTAACTATAGTCACCTTGGAGACTGATGTCTGGTCACATGGTATCTATAGTCACATTGGAGACTGATGTCTGGTCACATGGTAGCTATAGTCACCTTGGAGACTGATGTCTGGTCACATGGTAACTATAGTCACCTTGGAGACTGATGTCTGGTCACATGGTAGCTATAGTCACCTTGGAGACCGATATCTGGTCACATGGTAACTATAGTCACCTAGGAGACTGATGTCTGGTCACATGGTAACTATAGTAACCTTGGAGACTGATGTCTGGTCACATGGTATCTATAGTCATCTAGGAGACTGATGTCATGGTAACTATAGTCACCTTGGAGACTGATGTCTGGTCACATGGTATCTATAGTCACCTTGGAGACTGATGTCTGGTCACATGGTATCTATAGTCATCTAGGAGACTGATGTCATGGTAACTATAGTCACCTTGGAGACTGATGTCTGGTCACATGGTATCTATAGTCACCTTGGAGACTGATGTCTGGTCACATGGTATCTATAGTCACCTTGGAGACTGATGTCTGGTCACATGGTAACTATAGTCACCTTGGAGACTGATGTCTGGTCACATGGTATCTATAGTCACCTTGGAGACTGATGTCTGGTCACATGGTATCTATAGTCACCTTGGAGACTGATGTCTGGTCACATGGTATCTATAGTCACCTTGGAGACTGATGTCTGGTCACATGGTATCTATAGTCACCTTGGAGACTGATGTCTGGTCACATGGTATCTATAGTCATCTAGGAGACTGATGTCATGGTAACTATAGTCACCTTGGAGACTGATGTCATGGTAACTATAGTCACCTTGGAGACTGATGTCTGGTCACATGGTATCTATAGTCACCTAGGAGACTGATGTCTGGTCACATGGTATCTATAGTCATCTAGGAGACTGATGTCATGGTAACTATAGTCACCTTGGAGACTGATGTCTGGTCACATGGTATCTATAGTCACCTTGGAGACTGATGTCTGGTCACATGGTAACTATAGTCACATTGGAGACTGATGTCTGGTCACATGGTATCTATAGTCACCTTGGATACTGATGTCTGGTCACATGGTAACTATAGTCACCTTGGAGACTGATGTCTGGTCACATGGTAACTATAGTCACCTTGGAGACTGATGTCTGGTCACATGGTATCTATAGTCACCTTGGAGACTGATGTCTGGTCACATGGTATCTATAGTCACCTTGGAGACTGATGTCTGGTCACATGGTATCTATAGTCACCTTGGAGACTGATGTCTGGTCACATGGTATCTATAGTCACCTTGGAGACTGATGTCTGGTCACATGGTATCTATAGTCACCTTGGAGACTGATGTCTGGTCACATGGTATCTATAGTCATCTAGGAGACTGATGTCATGGTAACTATAGTCACCTTGGAGACTGATGTCTGGTCACATGGTAGCTATAGTCACCTTGGAGACCGATATCTGGTCACATGGTAACTATAGTCACCTAGGAGACTGATGTCTGGTCACATGGTAACTATAGTAACCTTGGAGACTGATGTCTGGTCACATGGTATCTATAGTCATCTAGGAGACTGATGTCATGGTAACTATAGTCACCTTGGAGACTGATGTCTGGTCACATGGTATCTATAGTCACCTTGGAGACTGATGTCTGGTCACATGGTATCTATAGTCATCTAGGAGACTGATGTCATGGTAACTATAGTCACCTTGGAGACTGATGTCTGGTCACATGGTATCTATAGTCACCTTGGAGACTGATGTCTGGTCACATGGTATCTATAGTCACCTTGGAGACTGATGTCTGGTCACATGGTAACTATAGTCACCTTGGAGACTGATGTCTGGTCACATGGTATCTATAGTCACCTTGGAGACTGATGTCTGGTCACATGGTATCTATAGTCACCTTGGAGACTGATGTCTGGTCACATGGTATCTATAGTCACCTTGGAGACTGATGTCTGGTCACATGGTATCTATAGTCACCTTGGAGACTGATGTCTGGTCACATGGTATCTATAGTCATCTAGGAGACTGATGTCATGGTAACTATAGTCACCTTGGAGACTGATGTCTGGTCACATGGTAGCTATAGTCACCTTGGAGACCGATATCTGGTCACATGGTAACTATAGTCACCTAGGAGACTGATGTCTGGTCACATGGTAACTATAGTAACCTTGGAGACTGATGTCTGGTCACATGGTATCTATAGTCATCTAGGAGACTGATGTCATGGTAACTATAGTCACCTTGGAGACTGATGTCTGGTCACATGGTATCTATAGTCACCTTGGAGACTGATGTCTGGTCACATGGTATCTATAGTCATCTAGGAGACTGATGTCATGGTAACTATAGTCACCTTGGAGACTGATGTCTGGTCACATGGTATCTATAGTCACCTTGGAGACTGATGTCTGGTCACATGGTATCTATAGTCACCTTGGAGACTGATGTCTGGTCACATGGTAACTATAGTCACCTTGGAGACTGATGTCTGGTCACATGGTATCTATAGTCACCTTGGAGACTGATGTCTGGTCACATGGTATCTATAGTCACCTTGGAGACTGATGTCTGGTCACATGGTATCTATAGTCACCTTGGAGACTGATGTCTGGTCACATGGTATCTATAGTCACCTTGGAGACTGATGTCTGGTCACATGGTATCTATAGTCATCTAGGAGACTGATGTCATGGTAACTATAGTCACCTTGGAGACTGATGTCTGGTCACATGGTATCTATAGTCACATTGGAGACTGATGTCTGGTCACATGGTAGCTATAGTCACCTTGGAGACTGATGTCTGGTCACATGGTAACTATAGTCACCTTGGAGACTGATGTCTGGTCACATGGTAGCTATAGTCACCTTGGAGACCGATATCTGGTCACATGGTAACTATAGTCACCTAGGAGACTGATGTCTGGTCACATGGTAACTATAGTAACCTTGGAGACTGATGTCTGGTCACATGGTATCTATAGTCATCTAGGAGACTGATGTCATGGTAACTATAGTCACCTTGGAGACTGATGTCTGGTCACATGGTATCTATAGTCACCTTGGAGACTGATGTCTGGTCACATGGTATCTATAGTCATCTAGGAGACTGATGTCATGGTAACTATAGTCACCTTGGAGACTGATGTCTGGTCACATGGTATCTATAGTCACCTTGGAGACTGATGTCTGGTCACATGGTATCTATAGTCACCTTGGAGACTGATGTCTGGTCACATGGTAACTATAGTCACCTTGGAGACTGATGTCTGGTCACATGGTATCTATAGTCACCTTGGAGACTGATGTCTGGTCACATGGTATCTATAGTCACCTTGGAGACTGATGTCTGGTCACATGGTATCTATAGTCACCTTGGAGACTGATGTCTGGTCACATGGTATCTATAGTCACCTTGGAGACTGATGTCTGGTCACATGGTATCTATAGTCATCTAGGAGACTGATGTCATGGTAACTATAGTCACCTTGGAGACTGATGTCTGGTCACATGGTATCTATAGTCACATTGGAGACTGATGTCTGGTCACATGGTATCTATAGTCACCTTGGAGACTGATGTCTGGTCACATGGTATCTATAGTCACCTTGGAGACTGATGTCTGGTCACATGGTATCTATAGTCACCTAGGAGACTGATGTCTGGTCACATGGTATCTATAGTCATCTAGGAGACTGATGTCATGGTAACTATAGTCACCTTGGAGACTGATGTCTGGTCACATGGTATCTATAGTCACCTTGGAGACTGATGTCTGGTCACATGGTAACTATAGTCACATTGGAGACTGATGTCTGGTCACATGGTATCTATAGTCACCTTGGATACTGATGTCTGGTCACATGGTAACTATAGTCACCTTGGAGACTGATGTCTGGTCACATGGTAACTATAGTCACCTTGGAGACTGATGTCTGGTCACATGGTATCTATAGTCACCTTGGAGACTGATGTCTGGTCACATGGTATCTATAGTCACCTTGGAGACTGATGTCTGGTCACATGGTATCTATAGTCACCTTGGAGACTGATGTCTGGTCACATGGTATCTATAGTCACCTTGGAGACTGATGTCTGGTCACATGGTATCTATAGTCACCTTGGAGACTGATGTCTGGTCACATGGTATCTATAGTCACCTTGGAGACTGATGTCATGGTAACTATAGTCACCTTGGAGACTGATGTCTGGTCACATGGTAACTATAGTCACCTAGGAGACTGATGTCTGGTCACATGATATCTATAGTCACCTTGGAGACTGATGTCTGGTCACATGGTAACTATAGTAACCTTGGAGACTGATGTCTGGTCACATGGTAACTATAGTCACCTTGGAGACTGATGTCTGGTCACATGGTAACTATAGTCACCTTGGAGACTGATGTCTGGTCACATGGTAACTATAGTCACCTTGGAGACTGATGTCTGGTCACATGGTATCTATAGTCACCTTGGAGACTGATGTCTGGTTACATGGTAACTATAGTCACCTAGGAGACTGATGTCTGGTCACATGGTAACTATAGTCACCTAGGAGACTGATGTCTGGTCACATGGTATCTATAGTCGCCTTGGAGACTGATGTCTGGTCACATGGTAACTATAGTCACCTAGGAGACTGATGTCTGGTCACATGGTAACTATAGTCACCTAGGAGACTGATGTCTGGTCACATGGTATCTATAGTCACCTTGGAGACTGATGTCTGGTCACATGGTAACTATAGTAACCTTGGAGAGTTGTTGGTTTTACGTTTTCTGGTCTACGTTATTTACTTAACAAATAAGGAATACTCAAAATGTGAATATATAAAATTAAGATATTTGAATTAGAATACAGCTGTTGACAGAAGTCAAAGATCAACATACAACTGACGTCTCTCCTGAGTTGTGAACTAAAGAAAGACAGGATCTTCTATAGATCAAACCTCATGGTGTCAAACCCTGCATGTGCAGTTTAAAGACCCAGTTATTCTAAACACAAGGTTTCTGAGAACCTGTCTCAGCAGTAGGTAAATCTGCCCTGGTTTCAGAGAAAAACAGACGCTGTGTCTCGCTGTCATCCACAGTCCCTTTTTCTCACCTCTTCTCACAGACGCGGGGCTGTGGGTTTTGGTAGAGAGCTTGACACAGACAGAGGCCTCAATATATTCAGCTATACAGTGAGAATAAGTATAATGGCACATAAGCAAATTATTAATAACAACATAATCAATGTTGGGGGTCTTTAGAAGACCCTCAAAATCAACTTTAACCCTTCAGAGTGATGTCTGGTCACATGGTAACTATAGTAACCCTTCAGAGTGATGTCTGGTCACATGGTAACTATAGTAACCCTTCAGAGTGATGTCTGGTCACATGGTAACTATAGTAACCCTTCAGAGTGATGTCTGGTCACATGGTAACTAGTAACCCTTCAGAGTGATGTCTGGTCACATGGTAACTATAGTAACCCTTCAGAGTGATGTCTGGTCACATGGTAACTATAGTAACCCTTCAGAGTGATGTCTGGTCACATGGTAACTAGTAACCCTTCAGAGTGATGTCTGGTCACATGGTAACTATAGTAACCCTTCAGAGTGATGTCTGGTCACATGGTAACTATAGTAACCCTTCAGAGTGATGTCTGGTCACATGGTAACTATAGTAACCCTTCAGAGTGATGTCTGGTCACATGGTAACTATAGTAACCCTTCAGAGTGATGTCTGGTCACATGGTAACTAGTAACCCTTCAGAGTGATGTCTGGTCACATGGTAACTAGTAACCCTTCAGAGTGATGTCTGGTCACATGGTAACTAGTAACCCTTCAGAGTGATGTCTGGTCACATGGTAACTATAGTAACCCTTCAGAGTGATGTCTGGTCACATGGTAACTAGTAACCCTTCAGAGTGATGTCTGGTCACATGGTAACTATAGTAACCCTTCAGAGTGATGTCTGGTCACATGGTAACTAGTAACCCTTCAGAGTGATGTCTGGTCACATGGTAACTAGTAACCCTTCAGAGTGATGTCTGGTCACATGGTAACTATAGTAACCCTTCAGAGTGATGTCTGGTCACATGGTAACTAGTAACCCTTCAGAGTGATGTCTGGTCACATGGTAACTATAGTAACCCTTCAGAGTGATGTCTGGTCACATGGTAACTATAGTAACCCTTCAGAGTGATGTCTGGTCACATGATAACTATAGTAACCCTTCAGAGTGATGTCTGGTCACATGGTAACTAGTAACCCTTCAGAGTGATGTCTGGTCACATGGTAACTATAGTAACCCTTCAGAGTGATGTCTGGTCACATGGTAACTAGTAACCCTTCAGAGTGATGTCTGGTCACATGGTAACTATAGTAACCCTTCAGAGTGATGTCTGGTCACATGGTAACTATAGTAACCCTTCAGAGTGATGTCTGGTCACATGGTAACTATAGTAACCCTTCAGAGTGATGACTGGTCACATGGTAACTATAGTAACCCTTCAGAGTGATGACTGGTCACATGGTAACTATAGTAACCCTTCAGAGTGATGTCTGGTCACATGGTAACTATAGTAACCCTTCAGAGTGATGACTGGTCACATGGTAACTATAGTAACCCTTCAGAGTGATGTCTGGTCACATGGTAACTATAGTAACCCTTCAGAGTGATGACTGGTCACATGGTAACTATAGTAACCCTTCAGAGTGATGACTGGTCACATGGTAACTATAGTAACCCTTCAGAGTGATGTCTGGTCACATGGTAACTATAGTAACCCTTCAGAGTGATGTCTGGTCACATGCTAACTATAGTAACCCTTCAGAGTGATGTCTGGTCACATGGTAACTATAGTAACCCTTCAGAGTGATGACTGGTCACATGGTAACTATAGTAACCCTTCAGAGTGATGTCTGGTCACATGGTAACTATAGTAACTCTTCAGAGTGATGACTGGTCACATGGTAACTATAGTAACCCTTCAGAGTGATGTATGGTCACATGGTAACTATAGTAACCCTTCAGAGTGATGTCTGGTCACATGGTAACTATAGTAACCCTTCAGAGTGATGTCTGGTCACATGGTAACTATAGTAACCCTTCAGAGTGATGACTGGTCACATGGTAACTATAGTAACCCTTCAGAGTGATGTCTGGTCACATGGTAACTATAGTAACCCTTCAGAGTGATGTCTGGTCACATGGTAACTATAGTAACCCTTCAGAGTGATGTCTGGTCACATGGTAACTATAGTAACCCTTCAGAGTGATGTCTGGTCACATGGTAACTAGTAACCTTGGATACAGTCTATATACTCACACACACAAAGGCATGCAGGCACACATGTTTGGGGAATATACTAACTGTGTGTCTGTGTTTGTGTCTGTGTGTGTCTGTCTGTCTCTGTGTGTGTCTGTCTCTGTGTGTGTGTGTGTGTGTGTAGGCAGCAGTCCATACCCTGGTATGCAGGTGGGTTCAGCGTTCTACAGGATGATCCAGGAAGGACACAGAATGAACAGACCTGATGTGGCTCCCAGAGAAATGTAAGGAGTGTGTGTGATTTTGAAAAATATACTTACTATGACTGAGTGGTTGTCCCACCTAGCGATCTTAAGATGAAGACACAGTAGGGAGTCATTTAGCAGACTTATCTGGATAAGAGAGTCTGCTAAATGACTCCCTACTGTCTGTCTCTCTGGATAAGAGAGTCTGCTAAATGACTCCCTACTGTCAGTCTCTCTGGATAAGAGAGTCTGCTAAATGACTCCCTACTGTCAGTCTCTCTGGATAAGAGAGTCTGCTAAATGACTCCCTACTGTCAGTCTCTCTGGATAAGAGAGTCTGCTAAATGACTCCCTACTGTCAGTCTCTCTGGATAAGAGAGTCTGCTAAATGACTCGCATGTAAATTGTGCTTGTTTTGTGACCCCTGTTTCTCCTCTCTCTCTCTCTCTCTGTCTGTCTGTCTGTCTCTCTCTGTCTCTCTCTCTCTCTTTCTCTCTCTTTGTCTCTGTCTCTCTCTGTCTCTCTCCAGTTATGACATGATGTTGTCCTGTTGGAGTGAGGACCCTCTGAAGAGACCTTCCTTTAGGAAAGTAGTCGAGACGACTGAACTACTACTGTCAGAACACACCAAGAATGTACGTTCTGGAACTGTTCAGCATCGTTTTGTTGAAAACATTATCAATATATGTCAATTGAAGTTGTGTCGAATTTAAATGGAATCAATAACTTGGTATAATTATTTTAACTACTACGGCCAGAAAACACCAAGAATGTAGGTTCATAAATAGTATAGTTTTATATGGATTTATCGATTTACATTTACGTATTAATATGAATGTTCATACCCTCAATTGTATATTAATGTTTAATATAACATGCCTAAATTCTGTGTTGATGTTTGTCTGTGTTGTGTTGTTTGTCTGTTGGTGTGTGTGCAGGTGTACCTGAACCTGAGCTATGGAGCTGTTCCTCCAGACCAGCAGAGGGCAGCGTCTCACAGACTGAGCTCAGTGAGCAGCACTACGGCCCCGACACAACCACTACTGCTGAATACTGCTGATGTGTTTCTGGACTACGACACTGTCTGAATAATGGACGGACACACACACACACACACACACACACACACACCTACAAACTCAGCAGCGCCAATTTTGTGGACTAGGACACTGTTAATGGACACACTCTCTCTTCGTATTGATTGGTCTGTGATGCAATTCATATAGTATGTAACCTTTATGTAACCTTTATGTAACCTTTATGTAACTAGGCAAGTCGGTTAAGAACAAATTCTTATTTACAATGACGGCCTGTCCCCTGGACGACGCTGGGCCAAATTGTGTGCCGCCATATGGGACACAACACAATAACCTCCACATTCATATACACAATAACCTACACAACACAATAACCTACACAACACAACCTACACATTCATATACACATTAACCTACACATTCATATACACATTAACCTACACAACACAATAACCTACACAACACAACCTACACATTCATATACACATTAACCTACACATTCATATACACAATAACCTACACATTCATATACACATTAACCTACACATTCATATACACAATAACCTACACAACACAATAACCTACACAACACAATAACCTACACAACACATTAACCTACACAACACAATAACCTACACAACACAATAACCTACACAACACAATAACCTACACAACACATTAACCTACACAACACAATAACCTACACAACACAATAACCTACACATTCATATACACAATAACCTACACATTCATATACACAATAACCTACACATTCATATACACAATAACCTACACATTCATATACACAATAACCTACACATTCATATACACAATACAATACACATTCATATACACAATAACCTACACATTCATATACACAATAACCTACACATTCATATACACAATAACATACACATTCATATACACAATAACCTACACATTCATATACACAATACAATACACATTCATATACACAATAACCTACACATTCATATACACAATACAATACACAATATTAAACCCTGATTGGATGTCAAGGCCTAAACCCTGATTGGATGTCCAGGCCTAAACCCTGATTGGATGTCCAGGCCTAAACCCTGATTGGATGTCCAGGCCTAAGCCCTGATTGGGTGTCCAGGCCTAAGCCCTGATTGGGTGTCCAGGCCTAAACCCTGATTGGGTGTCCAGGCCTAAACCCTGATTGGGTGTCCAGGCCTAAACCCTGATTGGGTGTCCAGGCCTAAACCCTGATTGGGTGTCCAGGCCTAAACCCTGATTGGGTGTCCAGGCCTAAACCCTGATTGGATGTCAAGGCCTAAACCCTGATTGGGTTTACATTCATTAAAAAAATAACAAAGTTGTACATTCACCAAGGATTCTAGAACTTTAGCTAGACCAGGAAGTCTTGAAGTGGTGCGGTAATCATTAAGATCACTACTATTCCCCGTCCTTACGCACAAGAGCTGATTTCCTGATTCCTGATTGGATGTCCAGGCCTAAACCCTGATTGGGTTTCAGGATTGTAGAACTTTAGCTAGACCAGGAAGTCTTGAAGTGGTGCGGTAATCATTAAGGTCACTAGGCGGCACAAGAGCTGATTTCCTGATTCCTGATTGGCTGATTTCCACACTTCATGGAATATATTTCCTGATAACAATGTTCAATTAAACATGGTGGTTATTGAGCCAACAATGATGGGCGCTGCTGCACACTTGAGCAGACCGCAATCCAATTGGTCGCCCCCCCCCCCCCCCCCCAGTCTATTGCTGTCAAAGCATCCAGGATTAATTTTTTCTGTAAATAAGCCTAAAAGAAAAAGCTTGGACTATCATTTCTCTGATCATTCAGCAAGTTTCCCCCTTATCAGCGTGAAGAGGCCTAGAAGTTCAAAGAGATCGCTGAAAATAAAATGGTCATTTAATGCAATATTAGAGGCAATATACAATACAGTATCAATACAGTATGAACTGACACAGCAGTTAGTTTAAAAGAACCAATACGCTATAGGCTGACTGACACATCTATACAGTATGTAGATCTACTAACACAGCTGTTAGTTTAAAGAACCAATACGCTATAGGCTGACTGACACATCTATACAGCATGTAGATCTACTAACACAGCTGTTCTGACCATATACAGTATACACTATCATCATCAGAACATTTCCCAGGACATAGACATATCTGATATGGGCAGAAAGCTTAAATGCCTGGTAATCTAAATGCACGGCCCAATTTACAGTAGCTATTACAGTGAAATAATACCATGCTATTGTTTGAGGAGAGGGCAGAGTTATGACATGTATCAATAAACCAATTAGGCACATTTGGGCAGACTTGATACAACATTTTTAACTGAAATGCAATGATTAATTGGATCAGTCAACAAAAATGCACATACACTGCTGCCATCTAGTGGCCAAAATCTAAATTGTGCCTGAACTGGAAAAATACATTGTAGCCCTTGTCTGCAAAAATGTTTTAAAAAATACAATTGGTAAATGAGTCTAGCCAGCTATCTAAACTTGTAGTAATTATGGTCTCATTACCGACCGGGGGCCCCCATTAATTTTGTTTGTCACTCTCACTCAGATATTATATACAAAAACTGCAAATATTTCTCTCCATTTTATGGCAAACTGTGTAGAATTGCAAGAGATTAAGTCTATAATGTTTTATTTTATGAACGTGGGTACGCAGACCAGTGAGCCACTGCGGTCCCTCATGAGGAGGTCAGATTTTTTGTAGTGAATACATAGAACCAGGAGTAGGCTCTGTCTGGGACACATATAACCAGGAGTAGGCTCTGTCTGGGAAACATAGAACCAGGAGTAGGCTCTGTCTGGGACACATAGAACCAGGAGTAGACTCTGTCTGGGAAACATAGAACCAGGAGTAGACTCTGTCTGGGAAACATAGAACCAGGAGTAGGCTCTGTCTGGGAAACATAGAACCAGGAGTAGACTCTGTCTGGGAAACATAGAACCAGGAGTAGGCTCTGTCTGGGAAACATAGAACCAGGAGAGGCTCTGTCTGGGAAACCAACTCTTCATGTGTAAATACATTAGCTTTATGTGCTTTTAGGGTTTGTTTTATGTTAATAGTGTGTGTGTGTGTTGGTTTTGATGCAGAGACTGTATGTGATGAATGAAGACAGGAGAGGCTCTGACTGGGAAACATAGAACCAGGAGAGGCTCTGTCTGGAAACCAACTCTTCATGTGTAAATACATTAACTTTAGCTTTATGTTCAGGGTTTGTTTTATGTTAATAGTATGTGGTTTTGATGCAGAGAATGTATGTGATGAATGAAGCCAGGAGAGGCTCTGACTGGTAAAAACGGGCTCCTTCTGTAACGGGACCGTGAACGGTTTGGAGGCTGAGGATGTTTTCATACAGCTGGTTGGCTTGTAATAAAGAAAGTACTGGAACTATGGTGTGTGTGTCAGGTGTGTGTGTGGTGGTATGGTGTGTGTGTGTGTGTGTGGTGGTATGGTGTGTGTGTGTGTGTGGTGGTATGGTGTGTGTGTCGTGTGTGTGGTGATATGGTGTGTGTGTGTGTGTGTGGTGGTATGGTGTGTGTGTGTGTGTGGTGATATGGTGTGTGTGTGTGTGTGTCAGGTGTGTGTGTGTGTGTGTTGTGGTATGGTGTGTGTGTGTGTTGTGGTATGGTGTGTGTGTGGTGGTATGGTGTGTGTGTGTGTTGTGGTATGGTGTGTGTGTGGTGGTATGGTGTGTGTGTGGTGGTATGGTGTGTGTGTGTGGTGGTATGGTGTGTGTGTGTGGTGGTATGGTGTGTGTGTGTGGTGGTATGGTGTGTGTGTGGTGGTATGGTGTGTGTGTGGTGGTATGGTGTGTGTGTGTGTGTGTGTGTGTGTGTGTTCCAGTGGAGGCCGTCACTGCTCCTGTAAAGTAAGCGACAAAAACACACAACCAACAATACATTTGTAAATCGGGTTTTATTTTCATATTGACCGAGGGAGAACGGGAGGAGAAGGGTTTAGAATACAGGAAACACTATGTTTCCCATGTTGCTTTGGGAGAGAGGGAGGAGAAGGGTTTAGAATACAGGAAACACTATGTTTCCCATGTTGCTTTGGTAGAGAGGGAGGAGAAGGGTTTAGAATACAGGAAACACTATGTTTCCCATGTTGCTTTGGGAGAGAGGGAGGATAAGGGTTTAGAATACAGGAAACACTATGTTTCCATGTTGCTTTGGGAGAGGGAGGAGAAGGGTTTAGAATACAGGAAACACTACATTTCCCATGTTGCTTTGGGAGAGAGGGAGAACACACCTGGTGACAGGAAGAGGAAATGCACGTCAGAAGAGCCCCATTAAAACTAGTTGGGATTACCTGGTAAGTGTACATTAAACTAGTTGGGATGACCTGGTAAATGTACATTCAAACTAGTTGGGATTACCTGGTAAGTGTACATTAAACTAGTTGGGATTACCCGGTAAGTGTACATTAAAACTAGTTGGGATTACCTGGTAAGTGTACATTAAAACTAGTTGGGATTACCTGGTAAGTGTACATTAAAACTAGTTAGGGTTACCTGGTAAGTGTACATTAAAACTAGTTGGAGTTACCTGGTAAGTGTACAGTAAACTAGTTGGGATTACCTGGTAAGTGTACATTGAAACTAGTTGGGATTACCTGGTAAGTGTACATTAAACTAGTTGGGATTACCTGGTAAGTGTACATTAAACTTGTTGGGATTACCTGGTAAGTGTACATTAAACTAGTTAGGGTTACCTGGTAAGTGTACATTAAACTAGTTGGGATTACCTGGTAAGTGTACATTAAACTAGTTAGGGTTACCTGGTAAGTGTACATTAAACTAGTTGGGATTACCTGGTAAATGTACATTAAAACTAGTTGGGATTACCTGGTAAGTGTACAGTAAAACTAGTTGGAGTTACCCGGTAAGTGTACAGTAAACTAGTTGGGATTACCCGGTAAGTGTACATTAAAACTAGTTGGGATTACCCGTTAAGTGTACATTAAAACTAGTTGGGATTACCTGGTAAGTGTACATTAAAACTAGTTGGGATTACCTGGTAAGTGTACATTAAACTCGTTGGAGTTACCTGGAAAAAGTGTACATTAAAACTAGTTGGGGTTACCTGGTAAGTAAGGTTTCTGAGCTGGTTTTTAACCAGTAAACTAGCAGGATTTCTAGAAACCACCACAGTGTGTATTGGTGAAATAACAGTTCTAGAAACCACCACGGTGTGTATTGGTGAAATAACAGTTAGTTCTAGAAACCACCACGGTGTGTATTGGTGAAATAACAGTTAGTTCTAGAAACCACCACGGTGTGTATTGGTGAAATAACAGTTCTAGAAACCACCACGGTGTGTATTGGTGAAATAACAGTTCTAGAAACCACCACGGTGTGTATTGGTGAAATAACAGTTCTAGAAACCACCATGGTGTGTATTGGTGAAATAACAGTTAGTTCTAGAAACCACCATGGTGTGTATTGGTGAAATAACAGTTAGTTCTAGAAACCACCACGGTGTGTATTGGTGAAATAACAGTTCTAGAAACCACCATGGTGTGTATTGGTGAAATAACAGTTAGTTCTAGAAACCACCATGGTGTGTATTGGTGAAATAACAGTTAGTTCTAGAAACCACCACGGTGTGTATTGGTGAAATAACAGTTAGTTCTAGAAACCACCACGGTGTGTATTGGTGAAATAACAGTTAGTTCTAGAAACCACCACGGTGTGTATTGGTGAAATAACAGTTAGTTCTAGAAACCACCATGGTGTGTATTGGTGAAATAACAGTTCTAGTAACCACCACGGTGTGTATTGGTGAAATAACAGTTAGTTCTAGAAACCACCATGGTGTGTATTGGTGAAATAACAGTTAGTTCTAGAAACCACCATGGTGTGTATTGGTGAAATAACAGTTAGTTCTAGAAACCACCACGGTGTGTATTGGTGAAATAACAGTTAGTTCTAGAAACCACCACGGTGTGTATTGGTGAAATAACAGTTAGTTCTAGAAACCACCATGGTGTGTATTGGTGAAATAACAGTTAGTTCTAGAAACCACCACGGTGTGTATTGGTGAAATAACAGTTAGTTCTAGAAACCACCACGGTGTGTATTGGTGAAATAACAGTTCTAGAAACCACCATGGTGTGTATTGGTGAAATAACAGTTAGTTCTAGAAACCACCACGGTGTGTATTGGTGAAATAACAGTTAGTTCTAGAAACCACCATGGTGTGTATTGGTGAAATAACAGTTAGTTCTAGAAACCACCACGGTGTGTATTGGTGAAATAACAGTTAGTTCTAGAAACCACCACGGTGTGTATTGGTGAAATAACAGTTCTAGAAACCACCATGGTGTGTATTTGTGAAATAACAGTTAGTTCTAGAAACCACCACGGTGTGTATTGGTGAAATAACAGTTAGTTCTAGAAACCACCACGGTGTGTATTGGTGAAATAACAGTTAGTTCTAGAAACCACCATGGTGTGTATTGGTGAAATAACAGTTAGTTCTAGAAACCACCACGGTGTGTATTGGTGAAATAACAGTTCTAGAAACCACCATGGTGTGTATTGGTGAAATAACAGTTAGTTCTAGAAACCACCATGGTGTGTATTGGTGAAATAACAGTTCTAGAAACCACCATGGTGTGTATTGGTGAAATAACAGTTCTAGAAACCACCACGGTGTGTATTGGTGAAATAACAGTTAGTTCTAGAAACCACCACGGTGTGTATTGGTGAAATAACAGTTAGTTCTAGAAACCACCACGGTGTGTATTGGTGAAATAACAGTTAGTTCTAAAAACCACCACGGTGTGTATTGGTGAAATAACAGTTAGTTCTAGAAACCACCATGGTGTGTATTGGTGAAATAACAGTTAGTTCTAGAAACCACCACGGTGTGTATTGGTGAAATAACAGTTCTAGAAACCACCACGGTGTGTATTGGTGAAATAACAGTTAGTTCTAGAAACCACCACGGTGTGTATTGGTGAAATAACAGTTCTAGAAACCACCATTGTGTGTATTGGTGAAATAACAGTTAGTTCTAGAAACCACCACGGTGTGTATTGGTGAAATAACAGTTCTAGAAACCACCATGGTGTGTATTGGTGAAATAACAGTTAGTTCTAGAAACCACCACGGTGTGTATTGGTGAAATAACAGTTCTAGAAACCACCACAGTGTGTATTGGTGAAATAACCGTTCTAGAAACCACCATGGTGTGTATTGGTGAAATAACAGTTCTAGAAACCACCACGGTGTGTATTGGTGAAATAACAGTTAGTTCTAGAAACCACCACGGTGTGTATTGGTGAAATAACAGTTCTAGAAACCACCATGGTGTGTATTGGTGAAATAACAGTTAGTTCTAGTAACCACCACGGTGTGTATTGGTGAAATAACAGTTCTAGAAACCACCATGGTGTGTATTGGTGAAATAACAGTTCTAGAAACCACCACGGTGTGTATTGGTGAAATAACAGTTAGTTCTAGAAACCACCACGGTGTGTATTGGTGAAATAACAGTTCTAGAAACCACCACGGTGTGTATTGGTGAAATAACAGTTCTAGAAACCACCACGGTGTGTATTGGTGAAATAACAGTTAGTTCTAGAAACCACCACGGTGTGTATTGGTGAAATAACAGTTAGTTCTAGAAACCACCATGGTGTGTATTGGTGAAATAACAGTTAGCCCTAGAAACCACCACGGTGTGTATTGGTGAAATAACCGTTCTAGAAACCACCACGGTGTGTATTGGTGAAATAACAGTTAGTTCTAGAAACCACCACGGTGTGTATTGGTGAAATAACAGTTCTAGAAACCACCACGGTGTGTATTGGTGAAATAACAGTTCTAGAAACCACCACGGTGTGTATTGGTGAAATAACAGTTCTAGAAACCACCACGGTGTGTATTGGTGAAATAACAGTTAGTTCTAGAAACCACCATGGTGTGTATTGGTGAAATAACAGTTAGTTCTAGAAACCACCACGGTGTGTATTGGTGAAATAACCGTTCTAGAAACCACCACGGTGTGTATTGGTGAAATAACAGTTAGTTCTAGAAACCACCACGGTGTGTATTGGTGAAATAACAGTTCTAGAAACCACCACGGTGTGTATTGGTGAAATAACAGTTCTAGAAACCACCACGGTGTGTATTGGTGAAATAACAGTTAGTTCTAGAAACCACCACGGTGTGTATTGGTGAAATAACAGTTAGTTCTAGAAACCACCACGGTGTGTATTGGTGAAATAACAGTTCTAGAAACCACCACGGTGTGTATTGGTGAAATAACAGTTCTAGAAACCACCACGGTGTGTATTGGTGAAATAACAGTTCTAGAAACCACCACGGTGTGTATTGGTGAAATAACAGTTCTAGAAACCACCACGGTGTGTATTGGTGAAATAACAGTTAGTTCTAGAAACCACCATGGTGTGTATTGGTGAAATAACAGTTAGTTCTAGAAACCACCACGGTGTGTATTGGTGAAATAACAGTTCTAGAAACCACCACGGTGTGTATTGGTGAAATAACAGTTAGTTCTAGAAACCACCACGGTGTGTATTGGTGAAATAACAGTTCTAGAAACCACCATTGTGTGTATTGGTGAAATAACAGTTAGTTCTAGAAACCACCACGGTGTGTATTGGTGAAATAACAGTTCTAGAAACCACCATGGTGTGTATTGGTGAAATAACAGTTAGTTCTAGAAACCACCACGGTGTGTATTGGTGAAATAACAGTTCTAGAAACCACCACAGTGTGTATTGGTGAAATAACCGTTCTAGAAACCACCATGGTGTGTATTGGTGAAATAACAGTTAGTTCTAGAAACCACCACGGTGTGTATTGGTGAAATAACAGTTAGTTCTAGAAACCACCACGGTGTGTATTGGTGAAATAACAGTTCTAGAAACCACCATGGTGTGTATTGGTGAAATAACAGTTAGTTCTAGTAACCACCACGGTGTGTATTGGTGAAATAACAGTTCTAGAAACCACCATGGTGTGTATTGGTGAAATAACAGTTCTAGAAACCACCACGGTGTGTATTGGTGAAATAACAGTTAGTTCTAGAAACCACCACGGTGTGTATTGGTGAAATAACAGTTCTAGAAACCACCACGGTGTGTATTGGTGAAATAACAGTTCTAGAAACCACCACGGTGTGTATTGGTGAAATAACAGTTAGTTCTAGAAACCACCACGGTGTGTATTGGTGAAATAACAGTTAGTTCTAGAAACCACCATGGTGTGTATTGGTGAAATAACAGTTAGTTCTAGAAACCACCACGGTGTGTATTGGTGAAATAACCGTTCTAGAAACCACCACGGTGTGTATTGGTGAAATAACAGTTAGTTCTAGAAACCACCACGGTGTGTATTGGTGAAATAACAGTTCTAGAAACCACCACGGTGTGTATTGGTGAAATAACAGTTAGTTCTAGAAACCACCACGGTGTGTATTGGTGAAATAACAGTTAGTTCTAGAAACCACCACGGTGTGTATTGGTGAAATAACAGTTAGTTCTAGAAACCACCACGGTGTGTATTGGTGAAATAACAGTTCTAGAAACCACCACGGTGTGTATTGGTGAAATAACAGTTAGTTCTAGAAACCACCACGGTGTGTATTGGTGAAATAACAGTTAGTTCTAGAAACCACCACGGTGTGTATTGGTGAAATAACAGTTAGTTCTAGAAACCACCACGGTGTGTATTGGTGAAATAACAGTTAGTTCTAGAAACCACCACGGTGTGTATTGGTGAAATAACAGTTAGTTCTAGAAACCACCATGGTGTGTATTGGTGAAATAACAGTTAGTTCTAGAAACCACCACGGTGTGTATTGGTGAAATAATAGTTAGTTCTAGAAACCACCACGGTGTGTATTGGTGAAATAACAGTTCTAGAAACCACCACGGTGTGTATTGGTGAAATAACAGTTCTAGAAACCACCACGGTGTGTATTGGTGAAATAACAGTTCTAGAAACCACCACGGTGTGTATTGGTGAAATAACAGTTCTAGAAACCACCACGGTGTGTATTGGTGAAATAACAGTTCTAGAAACCACCACAGTGTGTATTGGTGAAATAACAGTTCTAGAAACCACCACGGTGTGTATTGGTGAAATAACAGTTAGTTCTAGAAACCACCACGGTGTGTATTGGTGAAATAACAGTTCTAGAAACCACCACGGTGTGTATTGGGGAAATAACAGTTAGTTCTAGAAACCACCACGGTGTGTATTGGTGAAATAACAGTTCTAGAAACCACCACGGTGTGTATTGGTGAAATAACAGTTAGTTCTAGAAACCACCACAGTGTGTATTGGTGAAATAACAGTTAGTTCTAGAAACCACCACAGTGTGTATTGGTGAAATAACAGTTCTAGAAACCACCACGGTGTGTTTTGGTGAAATAACAGTTCTAGAAACCACCACGGTGTGTATTGGTGAAATAACAGTTCTAGAAACCACCATGGTGTGTATTGGTGAAATAACAGTTAGTTCTAGAAACCACCACGGTGTGTATTGGTGAAATAACAGTTCTAGAAACCACCACGGTGTGTATTGGTGAAATAACAGTTCTAGAAACCACCACGGTGTGTATTGGTGAAATAACAGTTAGTTCTAGAAACCACCATGGTGTGTATTGGTGAAATAACAGTTAGTTCTAGAAACCACCACGGTGTGTATTGGTGAAATAACAGTTAGTTCTAGAAACCACCACGGTGTGTATTGGTGAAATAACAGTTAGTTCTAGAAACCACCACGGTGTGTATTGGTGAAATAACAGTTCTAGAAACCACCACGGTGTGTATTGGTGAAATAACAGTTAGTTCTAGAAACCACCACGGTGTGTATTGGTGAAATAACAGTTAGTTCTAGAAACCACCACGGTGTGTATTGGTGAAATAACAGTTAGTTCTAGAAACCACCACGGTGTGTATTGGTGAAATAACAGTTCTAGAAACCACCACGGTGTGTATTGGTGAAATAACAGTTCTAGAAACCACCACGGTGTGTATTGGTGAAATAACAGTTCTAGAAACCACCACGGTGTGTATTGGTGAAATAACAGTTAGTTCTAGAAACCACCACGGTGTGTATTGGTGAAATAACAGTTCTAGAAACCACCACGGTGTGTATTGGTGAAATAACAGTTAGTTCTAGAAACCACCACGGTGTGTATTGGTGAAATAACAGTTCTAGAAACCACCACGGTGTGTATTGGTGAAATAACAGTTAGTTCTAGAAACCACCACGGTGTGTATTGGTGAAATAACAGTTAGTTCTAGAAACCACCACGGTGTGTATTGGTGAAATAACAGTTCTAGAAACCACCACGGTGTGTATTGGTGAAATAACAGTTAGTTCTAGAAACCACCATGGTGTGTATTGGTGAAATAACAGTTAGTTCTAGAAACCACCACGGTGTGTATTGGTGAAATAACAGTTAGTTCTAGAAACCACCACGGTGTGTATTGGTGAAATAACAGTTCTAGAAACCACCACGGTGTGTATTGGTGAAATAACAGTTCTAGAAACCACCATGGTGTGTATTGGTGAAATAACAGTTAGTTCTAGAAACCACCACGGTGTGTATTGGTGAAATAACAGTTAGTTCTAGACACCACCACGGTGTGTATTGGTGAAATAACAGTTCTAGAAACCACCACGGTGTGTATTGGTGAAATAACAGTTCTAGAAACCACCACGGTGTGTATTGGTGAAATAACAGTTCTAGAAACCACCACGGTGTGTATTGGTGAAATAACAGTTCTAGAAACCACCACGGTGTGTATTGGTGAAATAACAGTTCTAGAAACCACCACGGTGTGTATTGGTGAAATAACAGTTAGTTCTAGAAACCACCACGGTGTGTATTGGTGAAATAACAGTTCTAGAAACCACCACGGTGTGTATTGGTGAAATAACAGTTAGTTCTAGAAACCACCACGGTGTGTATTGGTGAAATAACAGTTCTAGTAACCACCATGGTGTGTATTGGTGAAATAACAGTTAGTTCTAGTAACCACCACGGTGTGTATTGGTGAAATAACAGTTCTAGAAACCACCATGGTGTGTATTGGTGAAATAACAGTTCTAGAAACCACCACGGTGTGTATTGGTGAAATAACAGTTAGTTCTAGAAACCACCACGGTGTGTATTGGTGAAATAACAGTTCTAGAAACCACCACGGTGTGTATTGGTGAAATAACAGTTCTAGAAACCACCACGGTGTGTATTGGTGAAATAACAGTTAGTTCTAGAAACCACCACGGTGTGTATTGGTGAAATAACAGTTAGTTCTAGAAACCACCATGGTGTGTATTGGTGAAATAACAGTTAGTTCTAGAAACCACCACGGTGTGTATTGGTGAAATAACCGTTCTAGAAACCACCACGGTGTGTATTGGTGAAATAACAGTTAGTTCTAGAAACCACCACGGTGTGTATTGGTGAAATAACAGTTCTAGAAACCACCACGGTGTGTATTGGTGAAATAACAGTTCTAGAAACCACCACGGTGTGTATTGGTGAAATAACAGTTAGTTCTAGAAACCACCACGGTGTGTATTGGTGAAATAACAGTTAGTTCTAGAAACCACCACGGTGTGTATTGGTGAAATAACAGTTAGTTCTAGAAACCACCACGGTGTGTATTGGTGAAATAACAGTTCTAGAAACCACCACGGTGTGTATTGGTGAAATAACAGTTAGTTCTAGAAACCACCACGGTGTGTATTGGTGAAATAACAGTTAGTTCTAGAAACCACCACGGTGTGTATTGGTGAAATAACAGTTCTAGAAACCACCACGGTGTGTATTGGTGAAATAACAGTTCTAGAAACCACCACAGTGTGTATTGGTGAAATAACAGTTAGTTCTAGAAACCACCACGGTGTGTATTGGTGAAATAACAGTTCTAGAAACCACCACGGTGTGTATTGGTGAAATAACAGTTAGTTCTAGAAACCACCACAGTGTGTATTGGTGAAATAACAGTTAGTTCTAGAAACCACCACAGTGTGTATTGGTGAAATAACAGTTCTAGAAACCACCACGGTGTGTATTGGTGAAATAACAGTTCTAGAAACCACCACGGTGTGTATTGGTGAAATAACAGTTCTAGAAACCACCATGGTGTGTATTGGTGAAATAACAGTTAGTTCTAGAAACCACCACGGTGTGTATTGGTGAAATAACAGTTCTAGAAACCACCACGGTGTGTATTGGTGAAATAACAGTTCTAGAAACCACCACGGTGTGTATTGGTGAAATAACAGTTAGTTCTAGAAACCACCATGGTGTGTATTGGTGAAATAACAGTTAGTTCTAGAAACCACCACGGTGTGTATTGGTGAAATAACAGTTAGTTCTAGAAACCACCACGGTGTGTATTGGTGAAATAACAGTTAGTTCTAGAAACCACCACGGTGTGTATTGGTGAAATAACAGTTCTAGAAACCACCACGGTGTGTATTGGTGAAATAACAGTTAGTTCTAGAAACCACCACGGTGTGTATTGGTGAAATAACAGTTAGTTCTAGAAACCACCACGGTGTGTATTGGTGAAATAACAGTTCTAGAAACCACCACGGTGTGTATTGGTGAAATAACAGTTAGTTCTAGAAACCACCACGGTGTGTATTGGTGAAATAACAGTTAGTTCTAGAAACCACCACGGTGTGTATTGGTGAAATAACAGTTCTAGAAACCACCACGGTGTGTATTGGTGAAATAACAGTTCTAGAAACCACCACGGTGTGTATTGGTGAAATAACAGTTCTAGAAACCACCACGGTGTGTATTGGTGAAATAACAGTTAGTTCTAGAAACCACCACGGTGTGTATTGGTGAAATAACAGTTCTAGAAACCACCACGGTGTGTATTGGTGAAATAACAGTTAGTTCTAGAAACCACCACGGTGTGTATTGGTGAAATAACAGTTCTAGAAACCACCACGGTGTGTATTGGTGAAATAACAGTTAGTTCTAGAAACCACCACGGTGTGTATTGGTGAAATAACAGTTAGTTCTAGAAACCACCACGGTGTGTATTGGTGAAATAACAGTTCTAGAAACCACCACGGTGTGTATTGGTGAAATAACAGTTAGTTCTAGAAACCACCATGGTGTGTATTGGTGAAATAACAGTTAGTTCTAGAAACCACCACGGTGTGTATTGGTGAAATAACAGTTAGTTCTAGAAACCACCACGGTGTGTATTGGTGAAATAACAGTTCTAGAAACCACCACGGTGTGTATTGGTGAAATAACAGTTCTAGAAACCACCATGGTGTGTATTGGTGAAATAACAGTTAGTTCTAGAAACCACCACGGTGTGTATTGGTGAAATAACAGTTAGTTCTAGACACCACCACGGTGTGTATTGGTGAAATAACAGTTCTAGAAACCACCATGGTGTGTATTGGTGAAATAACAGTTCTAGAAACCACCACGGTGTGTATTGGTGAAATAACAGTTCTAGAAACCACCACGGTGTGTATTGGTGAAATAACAGTTCTAGAAACCACCACGGTGTGTATTGGTGAAATAACAGTTCTAGAAACCACCACGGTGTGTATTGGTGAAATAACAGTTAGTTCTAGAAACCACCACGGTGTGTATTGGTGAAATAACAGTTAGTTCTAGAAACCACCACGGTGTGTATTGGTGAAATAACAGTTAGTTCTAGAAACCACCACGGTGTGTATTGGTGAAATAACAGTTCTAGAAACCACCATGGTGTGTATTGGTGAAATAACAGTTCTAGAAACCACCACGGTGTGTATTGGTGAAATAACAGTTCTAGAAACCACCACGGTGTGTATTGGTGAAATAACAGTTCTAGAAACCACCACGGTGTGTATTGGTGAAATAACAGTTAGTTCTAGAAACCACCACGGTGTGTATTGGTGAAATAACAGTTCTAGAAACCACCACGGTGTGTATTGGTGAAATAACAGTTAGTTCTAGAAACCACCACGGTGTGTATTGGTGAAATAACAGTTCTAGTAACCACCACGGTGTGTATTGGTGAAATAACAGTTAGTTCTAGAAACCACCACGGTGTGTATTGGTGAAATAACAGTTAGTTCTAGAAACCACCACGGTGTGTATTGGTGAAATAACAGTTGGGTTTCAGTCTGTCAATGGTAAAGAAACACGGTTCAGGTCCAACATTCAGAATAGTCCAAACAGAGCTGCTTGTTACAGTAACATCGGAACAACGGAATCATAGAATCAGAACGTAGAATTTCGGAACTCGATTCTCATACCATTGAATGGGACATGATTGAACCACTTCATTACACAAGCCCGTTTCTCTTCTACAGCAGAATGGCTACGTGCCACCCTGTTTCATACACATAGCGCGCTACTTTAGACCAGCTCTGGACAAAACGTAGTGCACTATATAGGAAATAGGGTGTCATTTGGGACACAGTCAAACAAGATACATACATACATTAAGTCTCTTCCACCGTTACATTCTTTGGGCTGGGTGTATATCAGTGATGTGGAAATAACATGACAATAACAGTTGCATTCTTTCAGCAATAAAACTCACAAAACACTAAAATTAAAGGACCTGAATTTGCTGAGGGATGTGTGTCAAAAGGGTAGTTGTGTCAAAGTGTGTGTGTGTGTGTGTGTGAGTGTGTGTGTGTGAGACACACACACTTTGTCATAGCTTCGTAGGTAATGGATTCCCCATGAAACCATGCGTCAAGTCTAAGCATTAATACCTTGATGTCCTTAATCCACAGGAACACAGTGGAGGTTGTTGTCGTGGCACAACGCTCAGTCTCACACTAACACGTATTCAGGTTGGGCTGCATCTCTCCTGGGCGTCGTCATCATCACCAGCCCAAACACAGAGGAAGATTCTAGACTATTCACTAGTCATCATCGTTACTGCAACGCATGAACTGATTGGCTGTTCCCGTGTGATACAGGAAGTAGAACAAAACGAAGAGTAGAAATTACCAAACACATGCCTACACTCTCTCCCTCTCCACTCTGTTCTTCGAGACAAGAACAATCACAGACGTTCTGGGAAGTCCTTTTTCCAAACAACACACTCCTCCTGTACTGTCCAAGACTTTTACTGTTAGATATGTCTTCACTGTTACATTACTGACCGACCGACCACTGACCAGACCTGGATTAAATATCAACTGACCAGACCTGGATCAAATATCAACTGACCACTGACCAGACCTTGATTAAATATCAACTGACTACTAACCAGACCTGGATCAAATATCAACTGACCAGACCTGGATCAAATATCAACTGACCAGACCTGGATCAAATATCAACAGACCAGACCTGGATCAAATATCAACTGACTACTGACCAGACCTGGATCAAATATCAACTGAACAGACCTGGATCAAATATCAACTGACCAGACCTGGATCAAATATCAACTGACTACTGACCAGACCTGGATTAAATATCAACTGACCAGACCTGGATCAAATATCAACTGACTACTGACCAGACCTGGATCAAATATCAACTGACCAGACCTGGATCAAATATCAACTGACTACTGACCAGACCTGGATCAAATATCAACTGACTACTGACCAGACCTGGATCAAATATCAACTGACCAGGCCTGGATCAAATATCAACTGACTACTGACCAGACCTGGATCAAATATCAACTGACCAGGCCTGGATCAAATATCAACTGACTACTGGCCAGACCTGGATCAAATATCTACTGACCAGACCTGGATCAAATATCAACTGACCAGACATGGATCAAATATCAACTGACCAGACCTGGATCAAATATCAACTGACTACTGACCAGACCTGGATCAAATATCAACTGACTGACCAGACCTGGATCAGATATCAACTGACTACTGACCAGACCTGGATCAAATATCAACTGACCAGACCTGGATCAAATATCAACTGACCAGACCTGGATCAAATATCATCTGACCAGACCTGGATCAAATATCTACTGACCAGACCTGGATCAAATATCTACTGACCAGACCTGGATCAAATATCAACTGACCAGACCTGGATCAAATATCAACTGACCAGACCTGGATCAAATATCAACTGACTACTGACCAGACCTGGATCAAATATCAACTGACTACTGACCAGACCTGGATCAGATATCAACTGACCAGACCTGGATCAAATATCATCTGACCAGACCTGGATCAAATATCTACTGACCAGACCTGGATCAAATATCAACTGACTACTGACCAGACCTGGATCAAATATCAACTGACCAGACCTGGATCAAATATCAACTGACCAGACCTGGATCAAATATCAACTGACTACTGACCAGACCTGGATCAAATATCAACTGACTACTGACCAGACCTGGATTAAATATCAACTGACCAGACCTGGATCAAATACCAACTGACTACTGACCAGACCTGGATCAGATATCAACTGACTACTGACCAGACCTGGATCAAATATCAACTGACCAGACCTGGATCAAATATCATCTGACCAGACCTGGATCAAATATCTACTGACCAGACCTGGATCAAATATCAACTGACCAGACCTGGATCAAATATCAACTGACCAGACCTGGATCAAATATCAACTGACTACTGACCAGACCTGGATCAAATATCAACTGACTACTGACCAGACCTGGATCAAATATCAACTGACCAGACCTGGATCAAATATCAACTGACTACTGACCAGACCTGGATCAAATATCAACTGACTACTGACCAGACCTGGATCAAATATCAACTGACCAGGCCTGGATCAAATATCAACTGACTACTGACCAGACCTGGATCAGATATCAACTGACCAGACCTGGATCAAATATCAACTGACTACTGACCAGACCTGGATCAGATATCAACTGACCAGACCTTGATCAAATATCAACTGACTACTGACCATATAGTGCACTACTTTAGACCAGAGCCCTATGGCACCCTATTCCCTATATAGTGCACTACTTTAGACCAGAGCCCTATGGCACCCTATTCCCTATATAGTGCACTACTTTAGACCATAGCCCTATTCCCTATATAGTGCACTACTTTAGACCAGGGCCCTATTCCCTATATAGTGCACTACTTTAGACCAGAGCCCTATGGCACCCTATTCCCTATATAGTGCACTACTTTAGACCATAGCCCTATTCCCTATATAGTGCACTACTTTAGACCAGGGCCCTATTCCCTATATAGTGCACTACTTTAGACCAGAGCCCTATGGCACCCTATTCCCTATATAGTGCACTACTTTAGACCAGGGCCCTATTCCCTATATAGTGCACTACTTTAGACCAGGGCCCTATTCCCTATATAGTGCACTACTTTAGACCAGAGCCCTATTCCCTATATAGTGCACTACTTTAGACCATAGCCCTATTCCCTATATAGTGCACTACTTTAGACCAGGGCCCTATTCCCTATATAGTGAACTACTTTAGACCAGTGCCCTATTCCCTATATAGTACACTACTTTAGACCAGAGCCCTATTCCCTATATAGTGCACTACTTTAGACCAGAGCCAATAGGAAAGTACCATTTTGGACACAACAGTTTTATTCCTGAGCAGAGACCATTCAGCAAATTGTGGATCCTTGAATAAGGGAGTTAGTATAAGACACAGGGGGAAACACACACAATGTAAACACACACACACACACAATGTAAACACACACGCACACAATGTCTAGAGGTAAACGCATGGACAAGAACACAGACTCACATACTCTCTCTCACACACACAAACATACACACAGATTTCCACACACATCCAGATTCAACACAGCTAGGTAGATATACTGTCTGTAGGTCTGTAATTTACTGTGTTAGACCGCATTAAGTGCTATAATATCATGGGGAGATATACTGTCTGTAGGTCTGTAATTTACTGTGTTAGACCTCATTAAGTGCTATAATATCATGGGGAGATATACTGTCTGTAATTTACTGTCTAAGACCTCATTAAGTGCTATAATATCATGGGGAGATATACTGTCTGTAATTTACTGTCTAAGACCTCATTAAGTGCTATAATATCATAGGGAGATATACTGTCTGTAGGTCTGTAATTTACTGTGTTAGACCGCATTAAGTGCTATGATATACTGTCTGTAATTTACTGTCTAAGACCTCATTAAGTGCTATAATATCATAGGGAGATATACTGTCTGTAGGTCTGTAATTTACTGTGTTAGACCGCATTAAGTGCTATAATATCATGGGGAGATATACTGTCTGTAGGTCTGTAATTTACTGTGTTAGACCTCATTAAGTGCTATAATATCATGGGGAGATATACTGTCTGTAATTTACTGTCTAAGACCTCATTAAGTGCTATAATATCATGGGGAGATATACTGTCTGTAATTTACTGTCTAAGACCTCATTAAGTGCTATAATATCATGGGGGAGGTTAAATATATACTGTCTGTAGGTCTGTAATTTACTGTGTTAGACCTCATTAAGTGCTATAATATCATGGGGAGATATACTGTCTGTAGGTCTGTAATTTACTGTGTTAGACCTCATTAAGTGCTATAATATCATGGGGAGATATACTGTCTGTAATTTACTGTGTTAGACCTCATTAAGTGCTATAATATCATGGGGAGATATACTGTCTGTAATTTACTGTGTTAGACCTCATTAAGTGCTATAATATCATGGGGAGATATACTGTCTGTAATTTACTGTCTAAGACCTCATTAAGTGCTATAATATCATGGGGGAGGTTAAATATATACTGTCTGTAGGTCTGTAATTTACTGTGTTAGACCTCATTAAGTGCTATAATATCATGGGGGAGGTTAAATATATACTGTCTATGTATAATAAGACTCTGTTTCTGTCTTCATTAAAAAATAATCCATTCTATATACATGCAGTACTCTGATAGAAGGGTCATATACTTCTGGAAATATATATATATATATATACCTCTTTGAATAGTCTGCTAAAATATATATATCAACTGACCCTGTGTGTTGTGACTATTGGCACTTGGAATAACTAAACCCGTTACAGATGATCCCAGACCTGTGTGTTGTTAAGACGGCACCATTCATATAGAACATTTACTAGATGTATTTTTCCCAAAGCAACTTAGAGTCAGTCATACGTGCATAGATTTGACGTACGGATGGCCCGAGCTGGAATCAAACCCACGACCTTTGGGGTTGCAAGTGCCTTGCTCTACCAACTGAGCCAACACAAGACCGAAGTGATCTGGGACCAGGCTGAGTAATATCGCCGACTCCCTGGTCTGGTTTAGATTATATTTATCCGTAGGTCTGTTTGGTCGTCATGATTGGATTGGATCAGACGTGGTTGTTGTTCTGATAAAACGTTTCAAAATGTTGAGTTTAAAAAATAAAATGTTGAGTTTAAAAACTACATTTCCCAGCATCCCACTAGAACCCAAGCCCGTCCATCAAACCAACGGTGACACAACATCTCTCCCTCCGGGGGCCATGTTCCAACACAAATGAAATACACCCTTTAACTGAATGACTTTGATGACCTCAAGGCAGGAAGGGAGGAAAGATGGAAGGATGGATGCATTTTCTAAAGTGTTGGAACAGAGCCGAAAGACCTTTAGGTGGAAGAGAGAGGCGGCTCTTCATCCTAGCTGAACGTCTGTCACCTCATATCTGACCAGGAACTGACCAGGAACTGACCAGGAAAACACTGAATAAAGTCATTTTGTCAAAAGTTACTCATAAAAACGTACAGTTATTTACCCATGCAATCATATAAAATAGTCATTTCCGGTTTTTTTCTTTGCAGCTATAATGGATATTTACATTTAGTTTAATGTTACACACGTCTGTACTGTACAGACCCATAGAGTCAGTCCATCACCACAACGTTCCTTTTGGAGTCTCTCGTTGCCGTGGCAACGCAGAGTTCTACTGGGTTTCCACGGACACCGAGTTTGTCTCTCCTCCAACGCACGAACAAACAACTCTCCTCCTGGTTGCTACGGGACACAGGGTTCCGATGGTTCCGGTCCGTACTATTGTCACCGCGGTGATGAGGAGTTCCTTAAGGAAGGTGAAATCCAGGTGGGGCCAAACCTCCTCCTGAAGATCTCCTGACTGCAGGCTTTAGTTCCGGCCCTGCGCTAACCAACACACCTGATTCAGTCTAGGTGAGCATCAAGGTCCTGGTGAGCAACTGAATAGGTGTGTTAGAGCAGAGCCGGAGCCAAACCCTGCACAGTTAGTAGCTTTCTAGGACGAAGGGCTGGCCACCCTCACCGTTACCCATAATTCAGTTTGTTATGGCGGAAGATAGAGGGGGGTCAACACAGCAGCTATATTGGTAGGGGCGATAGGAAGGGGGGGGTTGGGTGACTCCAACACTGTAGTTCCATTAGAAAAACACACAACACAATCCAGGACACCCCTCCACACCTCTGATTGGTTCAGCCTTCAGGTCATAGAGTCTGATTGGATGCCTGGCCTACTGTGCTTGGCTGCTGGAGCTGTCAGTCCGGTGCGAAGGCGGGCCTTTGGGTTGTTTCTGCGGCTGTGGTTTCAGCTGCAGCTGATGCCTCTGGTTGTGAGACTGTTGTTGTTGTTGTGTTACCTGGGTGAAGGCCTGTTGCTGTTGTTGCATGGGGAATGCTGCCTGGAGGATCAGCTGCTGGTTGCCGTGGAGAAGACGGGTGCCCTGGTTACGGGAAGTAAGACAATGGATTAGAATGGTATTCTTATTCTAATTCTATGGTTAGAACTATAGAAGTGACTCTAAAACATTATGATTAGAACACTGTGAAATCCTTAAAATTCTAATGACATTCCCCTTATCCACAGATCTAGGATCAGGGTAAGATAGATAGCATTCATTCTGCCTCGGTCCCTATTGAACTCTGCCCCCACACTGCCCTCTGCTGGTTACATGTAGGAACTGCTGCTGCTACTGTGCAGTCTGGTTGTCTGAAATGACACCAGATTCTCCACATAGAGGACTACTGTTGACCAGGCCCATAGGGAAGAGGGTGCCATTTTGGACTCAGTCCTAATCCATCGCTATACACACTCCATCCCTCTGTGAACTGCCTGTCTATGGCTGTTGAAACTAGAGGTTACCTGTTGAAACTAGAGGTTACCTGTTGAAACTAGAGGTTACCTGTTGAAACTAGAGGTTACCTGTTGAAACTAGAGGTTACCTGTACGAACTAGAGGTTACCTGTTGAAACTAGAGGTTACCTGTTGAAACTAGAGGTTACCTGTCAGAACTGATGCTGTTGAAACTAGAGGTTACCTGTTGAAACTAGAGGTTACCTGTTGAAACTAGAGGTTACCTGTTGAAACTAGAGGTTACCTGTTGAAACTAGAGGTTACCTGTTGAAACTAGAAGTTACCTGTTAGAACTGATGCTGTTGAAACTAGAGGTTACCTGTTGAAACTAGAGGTTACCTGTTGAAACTAGAGGTTACCTGTTGAAACTAGAGGTTACCTGTTGAAACTAGAAGTTACCTGTTAGAACTGATGCTGTTGAAACTAGAGGTTACCTGTTGAAACTAGAGGTTACCTGTTAGAACTAGATGTTACCTGTTGAAACTAGAGGTTACCTGTTGAAACTAGATGTTACCTGTTGAAACTAGAGGTTACCTGTTAGAACTGATGCTGTTGAAACTAGAGGTTACCTGTTGAAACTAGAGGTTACCTGTTGAAACTAGAAGTTATCTGTTGAAACTAGAGGTTACCTGTTGAAACTAGAGGTTACCTGTTGAAACTAGAGGTTACCTGTTGAAACTAGAGGTTACCTGTCAGAACTGATGCTGTTGAAACTAGAGGTTACCTGTTGAAACTAGAGGTTACCTGTTGAAACTAGAGGTTACCTGTTGAAACTAGAGTTTACCTGTTGAAACTAGAGGTTACCTGTTGAAACTAGAGGTTACCTGTTGAAACTAGAGATTACCTGTTGAAACTAGAGGTTACCTGTTGAAACTAGAGGTTACCTGTTAGAACTGATGCTGTTGAAACTAGAGGTTACCTGTTAGAACTGATGCTGTTGAAACTAGAGGTTACCTGTTAGAACTAGAGGTTACCTGTTAGAACTAGAGGTTACCTGTTGAAACTAGAGGTTACCTGTTGAAACTAGAGTTTACCTGTTGAAACTAGAGGTTACCTGTTGAAACTAGAGGTTACCTGTTGAAACTAGAGGTTACCTGTTAGAACTAGAGGTTACCTGTTAGAACTAGAGAATACCTGTTGAAACTAGAGGTTACCTGTTGAAACTAGAGGTTACCTGTTAGAACTAGAGGTAACCTGTTGAAACTAGAGGTTACCTGTTAGAACTAGAGGTCACCTGTTGAAACTAGAGGTTACCTGTTGAAACTAGAGGTTACCTGTTGAAACTAGAGGTTACCTGTTGAAACTAGAGGTTACCTGTTGAAACTAGAGGTTACCTGTTGAAACTAGAGAATACCTGTTAGAACTGATGCTGTTGAAACTAGAGATTACCTGTTGAAACTAGAGGTTACCTGTTGAAACTAGAGGTTACCTGTTGAAACTAGAGGTTACCTGTTAGAACTAGAGGTTACCTGTTGAAACTAGAGGTTACCTGTTGAAACTAGAGGTTACCTGTTGAAACTAGAGGTAACCTGTTAGAACTAGAGAATACCTGTTGAAACTAGAGGTTACCTGTTGAAACTAGAGGTTACCTGTTGAAACTAGAGGTTACCTGTTGAAACTAGAGGTTACCTGTTGAAACTAGAGGTTACCTGTTGAAACTAGAGGTTACCTGTTGAAACTAGAGGTTACCTGTTGAAACTAGAGGTTACCTGTTGAAACTAGAAGTTATCTGTTGAAACTAGAGGTTACCTGTTGAAACTAGAGGTTACCTGTTAGAACTGATGCTGTTGAAACTAGAGATTACCTGTTGAAACTAGAGGTTACCTGTTGAAACTAGAGGTTACCTGTTGAAACTAGAGGTTACCTGTCAGAACTGATGCTGTTGAAACTAGAGATTACCTGTTGAAACTAGAGGTTACCTGTTGAAACTAGAGGTTACCTGTTGAAACTAGAGGTTACCTGTTGAAACTAGAGGTTACCTGTTGAAACTAGAGGTTACCTGTTGAAACTAGAGAATACCTGTTGAAACTAGAGGTTACCTGTTGAAACTAGAGGTTACCTGTTGAAACTAGAGGTTACCTGTTGAAACTAGAGGTTACCTGTTAGAACTAGAGAATACCTGTTGAAACTAGAGGTTACCTGTTGAAACTAGAGGTTACCTGTTGAAACTAGAGGTTACCTGTTAGAACTAGAGGTTACCTGTTAGAACTAGAGGTTACCTGTTAGAACTAGAGGTTACCTGTTAGAACTAGAGAATACCTGTTGAAACTAGAGGTTACCTGTTAGAACTAGAGGTTACCTGTTAGAACTAGAGGTTACCTGTTAGAACTAGAGAATACCTGTTGAAACTAGAGGTTACCTGTTGAAACTAGAGTTTACCTGTTGAAACTATAGGTTACCTGTTGAAACTAGAGGTAACCTGTTGAAACTAGAGGTAACCTGTTAGAACTAGAGAATACCTGTTGAAACTAGAGGTTACCTGTTGAAACTAGAGGTTACCTGTTGAAACTAGAAGTTATCTGTTGAAACTAGAGGTTACCTGTTGAAACTAGAGGTTACCTGTTGAAACTAGAGGTTACCTGTTGAAACTAGAGGTAACCTGTTGAAACTAGAAGTTACCTGTTAGAACTAGAGGTTACCTGTTAGAACTAGAGGTTACCTGTTAGAACTAGAGGTTACCTGTTGAAACTAGAGGTTACCTGTTGAAACTAGAGTTTACCTGTTGAAACTAGAGGTTACCTGTTGAAACTAGAGGTTACCTGTACGAACTGATGCTGTTGAAACTAGAGGTTACCTGTTAGAACTGATGCTGTTGAAACTAGAGGTTACCTGTTGAAACTAGAGGTTACCTGTTGAAACTAGAGGTTACCTGTTGAAACTAGAGGTAACCTGTTAGAACTAGAGAATACCTGTTGAAACTAGAGGTTACCTGTTAGAACTAGAGGTTACCTGTTAGAACTAGAGAATACCTGTTGAAACTAGAGGTTACCTGTTAGAACTAGAGGTTACCTGTTGAAACTAGAGGTAACCTGTTGAAACTAGAGGTTACCTGTTGAAACTAGAGGTTACCTGTTGAAACTAGAGGTTACCTGTTGAAACTAGAGAATACCTGTTGAAACTAGAGGTTACCTGTTAGAACTAGAGGTTACCTGTTGAAACTAGAGGTAACCTGTTGAAACTAGAGGTTAGCTGTTGAAACTAGAGGTTACCTGTTGAAACTAGAGGTTACCTGTTGAAACTAGAGGTTACCTGTTGAAACTAGAGGTTACCTGTTGAAACTAGAGAATACCTGTTAGAACTGATGCTGTTGAAACTAGAGGTTACCTGTTGAAACTAGAGGTTACCTGTTGAAACTAGAGGTTACCTGTCAGAACTGATGCTGTTGAAACTAGAGGTTACCTGTTAAAACTAGAGGTTACCTGTTGAAACTAGAGGTTACCTGTCAGAACTGATGCTGTTGAAACTAGAGGTTACCTGTTGAAACTAGAGGTTACCTGTTGAAACTAGAGGTTACCTGTTGAAACTAGAGGTTACCTGTTGAAACTAGAGGTTACCTGTTGAAACTAGAGGTTACCTGTTGCAACTAGAGGTTACCTGTTGAAACTAGATGTTATCTGTTGAAACTAGAGGTTACCTGTTGAAACTAGAGGTTACCTGTTGAAACTAGAGGTTACCTGTTGAAACTAGAGGTTACCTGTTGAAACTAGAGGTTACCTGTTGAAACTAGAGGTTACCTGTTGAAACTAGAGGTTACCTGTTGAAACTAGAGGTTACCTGTTAGAACTAGAGAATACCTGTTGAAACTAGAGGTTACCTGTTGAAACTAGAGGTTACCTGTTGAAACTAGAGGTTACCTGTTAGAACTAGAGGTTACCTGTTAGAACTAGAGGTTACCTGTTAGAACTAGAGGTTACCTGTTAGAACTAGAGAATACCTGTTGAAACTAGAGGTTACCTGTTAGAACTAGAGGTTACCTGTTAGAACTAGAGGTTACCTGTTAGAACTAGAGAATACCTGTTGAAACTAGAGGTTACCTGTTGAAACTAGAGGTTACCTGTTGAAACTAGAGGTTACCTGTTAGAACTAGAGAATACCTGTTGAAACTAGAGGTTACCTGTTGAAACTAGAGGTTACCTGTTGAAACTAGAGGTTACCTGTTAGAACTAGAGGTTACCTGTTAGAACTAGAGGTTACCTGTTAGAACTAGAGGTTACCTGTTAGAACTAGAGAATACCTGTTGAAACTAGAGGTTACCTGTTAGAACTAGAGGTTACCTGTTAGAACTAGAGGTTACCTGTTAGAACTAGAGAATACCTGTTGAAACTAGAGGTTACCTGTTGAAACTAGAGTTTACCTGTTGAAACTATAGGTTACCTGTTGAAACTAGAGGTAACCTGTTGAAACTAGAGGTAACCTGTTAGAACTAGAGAATACCTGTTGAAACTAGAGGTTACCTGTTGAAACTAGAGGTTACCTGTTGAAACTAGAAGTTATCTGTTGAAACTAGAGGTTACCTGTTGAAACTAGAGGTTACCTGTTGAAACTAGAGGTTACCTGTTGAAACTAGAGGTAACCTGTTGAAACTAGAAGTTACCTGTTAGAACTAGAGGTTACCTGTTAGAACTAGAGGTTACCTGTTAGAACTAGAGGTTACCTGTTGAAACTAGAGGTTACCTGTTGAAACTAGAGTTTACCTGTTGAAACTAGAGGTTACCTGTTGAAACTAGAGGTTACCTGTACGAACTGATGCTGTTGAAACTAGAGGTTACCTGTTAGAACTGATGCTGTTGAAACTAGAGGTTACCTGTTGAAACTAGAGGTTACCTGTTGAAACTAGAGGTTACCTGTTGAAACTAGAGGTAACCTGTTAGAACTAGAGAATACCTGTTGAAACTAGAGGTTACCTGTTAGAACTAGAGGTTACCTGTTAGAACTAGAGAATACCTGTTGAAACTAGAGGTTACCTGTTAGAACTAGAGGTTACCTGTTGAAACTAGAGGTAACCTGTTGAAACTAGAGGTTACCTGTTGAAACTAGAGGTTACCTGTTGAAACTAGAGGTTACCTGTTGAAACTAGAGAATACCTGTTGAAACTAGAGGTTACCTGTTAGAACTAGAGGTTACCTGTTGAAACTAGAGGTAACCTGTTGAAACTAGAGGTTAGCTGTTGAAACTAGAGGTTACCTGTTGAAACTAGAGGTTACCTGTTGAAACTAGAGGTTACCTGTTGAAACTAGAGGTTACCTGTTGAAACTAGAGAATACCTGTTAGAACTGATGCTGTTGAAACTAGAGGTTACCTGTTGAAACTAGAGGTTACCTGTTGAAACTAGAGGTTACCTGTCAGAACTGATGCTGTTGAAACTAGAGGTTACCTGTTGAAACTAGAGGTTACCTGTTGAAACTAGAGGTTACCTGTCAGAACTGATGCTGTTGAAACTAGAGGTTACCTGTTGAAACTAGAGGTTACCTGTTGAAACTAGAGGTTACCTGTTGAAACTAGAGGTTACCTGTTGAAACTAGAGGTTACCTGTTGAAACTAGAGGTTACCTGTTGAAACTAGAGGTTACCTGTTGCAACTAGAGGTTACCTGTTGAAACTAGATGTTATCTGTTGAAACTAGAGGTTACCTGTTGAAACTAGAGGTTACCTGTTGAAACTAGAGGTTACCTGTTGAAACTAGAGGTTACCTGTTGAAACTAGAGGTTACCTGTTGAAACTAGAGGTTACCTGTTGAAACTAGAGGTTACCTGTTGAAACTAGAGGTCACCTGTTGAAACTAGAGGTCACCTGTTGAAACTAGAGGTAACCTGTTGAAACTAGAGGTAACCTGTTGAAACTAGAGGTTAC
>NC_143040.1:5100000-5117500 GCF_057628025.1 Oncorhynchus mykiss
AGCAGGTTCTCACAGAGATTATGTCAGAGAGATAGAGAGAGAGCAGGTTCTCACAGAGATTATGTAATTGATAAGACAGGTCTAACACAGTGGCTAGCTGTTCAGCTACATCTATTACCATGGTGATTATATTACACAACTTAACAAAACATAGCATACAACTAAATAACATAACAACTAAATAACATATAATACACATAAGATACCATAACATTAAAAAAAACAACCCAACACAATGTTTTATAAAGATAATATGAACATAACAACATACCACTGCTTGGCTGAATACCTGAGCGAGAGAGTTGTTTTGCTGTAGTTGAAGGTTCTGTTGAGGAGGAGGTGACTGCTGCTGCTGAATGGTGAGCTGACTTCCTGTGTGGGCGGGGTTTAGGACAGTCTGCTGCACCTGATTGGTCAAAACTGCTCCCTGTGGCACCACCCCCACCTGAGGCAGCTGGACATTCAAAGCTCCGCCAGGCTGCTGCACGAACATCTATCACCACAAAACAACAGAATAATTTTGCACGTCCAATTTTTCAGTTTTTGATTTGTTAAAAAAGTTTGAAATATCCAATAAATGTCGTTCCACTTCATGATTGTGTCCCACTTGTTGTTGATTCTTCACAAAAAAATACAGTTTTATATCTTTATGTTTGAAGCCTGAAATGTGGCAAAAGGTCGCAAAGTTCAAGGGGGCCGAATACTTTCGCAAGGCACTGTATCTCCTAACTGTATAGGGTCTATATACCTCCTACCTGTATGGGGTCTATATACCTCCTACCTGTATGGGGTCTATATATATATATTCTACCTGTATGGGGTCTATATATATATATTCTACCTGTATGGGGTCTATATATATATATATTCTACCTGTATGGGGTCTATATATATATATTCTACATGTATGCGGTCTATATATATATATATCCTACCTGTATGGGGTCAATATATATATATATATATATATATCCTACCTGTATGGGGTCAATATATATATATATATCCTACCTGTATGGGGTCAATATATATATATCCTACCTGTATGGGGTCTATATAGATATATTCTACCTGTATGGGGTCTATATATATATATATATATATATATATATATTCTACCTGTATGCGGTCTATATATATATATATCCTACCTGTATGGGGTCAATATATATATATATATATATCCTACCTGTATGGGGTCAATATATATATATCCTACCTGTATGGGGTCAATATATATCCATCCTACCTGTATGGGGTCAATATATATATATCCTACCTGTATGGGGTCAATATATATATATATATATATCCTACCTGTATGGGGTCAATATATATCCATCCTACCTGTATGGGGTCAATATATATATCCTACCTGTATGGGGTCAATATATATATATCCTACCTGTATGGGGTCAATATATATATATATCCTACCTGTATGGGGTCAATATATATATATCCTACCTGTATGGGGTCAATATAAATATATCCTACCTGTATGGGGTCAATATATATCCATCCTACCTGTATGGGGTCAATATATATATATATCCTACCTGTATGGGGTCAATATATATCCTACCTGTATGGGGTCAATATATATATATATCCTACCTGTATGGGGTCAATATATATATATATCCTACCTGTATGGGGTCAATATATATATATCCTACCTGTATGCGGTCAATATATATATATATCCTACCTGTATGGGGTCAATATATATCCATCCTACCTGTATGGGGTCAATATATATATATCCTACCTGTATGGGGTCAATATATATATATCCTACCTGTATGGGGTCAATATATATCCATCCTACCTGTATGGGGTCAATATATATCCATCCTACCTGTATGGGGTCAATATATATATATATATATCCTACCTGTATGGGGTCAATATATATACATCCTACCTGTATGGGGTCTATATATCTCCTACCTGTATGGGGTCTATATATCTCCTACCTGTATGGCTGGGGGCTGTACTCTGTGTAGTTGGTCCTGTATGGCTGGGGGCTGTACTCTGTGTAGTTGGTCCTGTATGGCTGGGGGCTGTACTCTGTGTAGTTGGTCCTGTATGGGGTCTATATACCTCCTACCTGTATGGCTGGGGGCTGTACTCTGTGTAGTTGGTCCTGTATGGCTGGGGGCTGTACTCTGTGTAGTTGGTCCTGTATGGCTGGGGGCTGTACTCTGTGTAGTTGGTCCTGTATGGCTGGGGGCTGTACTCTGTGTAGTTGGTCCTGTATGGCTCGGAGTTCATCCTGCTGTCTCTGGATGTTGGCCTGAATCATCCTGGTCCTCTGCTCCAGCTGGTCCTTTAGGTGCTGCATAGCATTCACCTGGGCTGAGAACTCTAGCACCGGCTTGGGGTTGGAGGGGGGAGAAACGGGGGAAGAGAGAGAGGGAAACATAGGGAGAAAGATTGTTCCCACCATGTTATATGACAAGCAAGCAGCGTCAGGCTACAATAGGTTCTGCTGTCTGACATACTAGTACTGAATGGCTGGAGGGAGGTTCTGCTGTCTGACATACTAGTACTGAATGGCTGGAGGGAGGTTCTGCTGTCTGAATGGCTGTAGAGAGGTTCTGCTGTCTGACATACTAGTACTGAATGGCTGGAGGGAGGTTCTGCTGTCTGACATACTAGTACTGAATGGCTGGAGGGAGGTTCTGCTGTCTGACATACTAGTACTGAATGGCTGGAGGGAGGTTCTGCTGTCTGACATACTAGTACTGAATGGCTGGAGGGAGGTTCTGCTGTCTGACATACTAGTACTGAATGGCTGTAGGGAGGTTCTGCTGTCTGCTGTCTGAATGGCTGGAGGGAGGTTCTGCTGTCTGACATACTAGTACTGAATGGCTGGAGGGAGGTTCTGCTGTCTGACATACTAGTACTGAATGGCTGGAGGGAGGTTCTGCTGTCTGAATGGCTGTAGAGAGGTTCTGCTGTCTGACATACTAGTACTGAATGGCTGGAGGGAGGTTCTGCTGTCTGACATACTAGTACTGAATGGCTGGAGGGAGGTTCTGCTGTCTGACATACTAGTACTGAATGGCTGGAGGGAGGTTCTGCTGTCTGCTGTCTGAATGGCTGTAGGGAGGTTCTGCTGTCTGAATGGCTGTAGAGAGGTTCTGCTGTCTGACATACTAGTACTGAATGGCTGGAGGGAGGTTCTGCTGTCTGACATACTAGTACTGAATGGCTGTAGGGAGGTTCTGCTGTCTGCTGTCTGAATGCCTGTAGAGAGGTTCTGCTGTCTGACATACTAGTACTGAATGGCTGGAGGGAGGTTCTGCTGTCTGACATACTAGTACTGAATGGCTGGAGGGAGGTTCTGCTGTCTGCTGTCTGAATGCCTGTAGAGAGGTTCTGCTGTCTGACATACTAGTACTGAATGGCTGGAGGGAGGTTCTGCTGTCTGAATGGCTGGAGGGAGGTTCTGCTGTCTGCTGTCTGAATGGCTGTAGGGAGATTCTGCTGTCTGCTGTCTGAATGGCTGGAGGGAGGTTCTGCTGTCTGAATGGCTGGAGGGAGGTTCTGCTGTCTGCTGTCTGAATGGCTGTAGAGAGGTTCTGCTGTCTGAATGGCTGTAGAGAGGTTCTGCTGTCTGACATACTAGTACTGAATGGCTGTAGGGAGGTTCTGCTGTCTGACATACTAGTACTGAATGGCTGTAGAGAGGTTCTGCTGTCTGCTGTCTGAATGGCTGTAGGGAGGTTCTGCTGTCTGACATACTAGTACTGAATGGCTGTAGAGAGGTTCTGCTGTCTGCTGTCTGAATGGCTGTAGGGAGGTTCTGCTGTCTGAATGGCTGTAGGAAGGTTCTGCTGTCTGAATGGCTGTAGAGAGGTTCTGCTGTCTGAATGACTGTAGAGTGGTTCTGCTGTCTGACATACTAGTACTGAATGGCTGTAGGGAGATTCTGCTGTCTGCTGTCTGAATGGCTGTAGGGAGGTTCTGCTGTCTGAATGGCTGTAGGGAGGTTCTGCTGTCTGAATGGCTGTAGAGAGGTTCTGCTGTCTGACATACTAGTACTGAATGGCTGGAGGGAGGTTCTGCTGTCTGACATACTAGTACTGAATGGCTGTAGGGAGGTTCTGCTGTCTGCTGTCTGAATGGCTGTAGGGAGGTTCTGCTGTCTGAATGGCTGTAGAGAGGTTCTGCTGTCTGACATACTAGTACTGAATGGCTGTAGGGAGGTTCTGCTGTCTGCTGTCTGAATGGCTGTAGAGAGGTTCTGCTGTCTGACATACTAGTACTGAATGGCTGTAGGGAGGTTCTGCTGTCTGACATACTAGTACTGAATGGCTGTAGGGAGGTTCTGCTGTCTGACATACTAGTACTGAATGGCTGTAGGGAGGTTCTGCTGTCTGCTGTCTGAATGGCTGTAGGGAGGTTCTGCTGTCTGAATGGCTGTAGAGAGGTTCTGCTGTCTGACATACTAGTACTGAATGGCTGTAGGATCGTCACACTTAAGCGGTGTCCCAAATAAGCACCCTATTCACTATTTAGTACACTACTTTTCACCAGGCTCCATAGGGCAAAGTCAAAAGTAGTGCACTATATAGGGCTGTAACCTTGGATAGATGGGTACCAGGTGAATAGGGTAGATAGACGGGCGTTTCTCACCTCTTGTTGTTGGTGTTGTTGTATCACAGGATGGACGGGAGCCACACTGTGTCCCGTGGTCTGAGAACTCGTAGACTACACACGCACACCAACACAGACAACAGATCCCGTGTGAGTTTGATTCAGTTGCAGTTGATTCAGAGTCGATTCAATTTAGATTCGTCTCAGGTTGAATTGGACCTGGTCATGTCCTGCTCCTCCACAACAGATTCAATTCATCATGTATTTTAATAGCACCTGTTGGACTCACCCAATCGCCCAGTCAAAACAAACTTGCTTATTTTTGGGGGGGTTCTGTCCAATCACTTTCTGTCCAGTCGCATTCTGTCCAATCAGGGCTTACCTGGCTGCTGATGGAGGAGCGTCTCTGTGATGTCATCTCGATGGTGGAGGCAACATGTGACTGACGAGGGGGCGTGGCCATGTCCATGTGGAGCTTGGAGGCTGTTGCTATGGAGATGAGAGATCCTATTATAGTCAGAGATACTGATGTGTGAGTGGTCTGAGATGTGTGTGTGTGTCTGTGTGTGTTTGTGTGTGTGTGTGGTCTGTGTGTGGTCTGTGTGTGTGTGTGTGTGTGTGTGTGTGTCTGTGTCTGTGTGTGTGTGGTCTGTGTGTGTGTGGTCTGTGTGTGTGTGTGTGTGTGTGTGTGTGTGTTGTCTGTGTGTGTGTGTGTGTGTGTGTGTGTGTCTGTGTGTGGTCTGTGTGTGTCTGTGTGTGTGTGTGTGTCTGTGTGTGTGTGTGTGTGTGTGTGTGTGTGTTCTCTTACAGGTACAGGTGTTGTCTGAGAGCTGTGAGGAGGTCTTGTGTGAGGACAGAGAGGTGGAGGAGGGGGTGTGACTACGGTCAAAGCGTTCCAGGGCCTCTTTTAGGCTGGAAACTGTGTTGAGCTGAGACTCAGATCCACTGTCTTGACTCTGCTTCAGGGAGGAGAGAGGAGAAGGAACTAATCACAATGGAGGTAGCTAGACATCTACCACTTAGACAGTCATAGTTACATTAATACCAGATAACTACCACTTAGACTGTCATAGTTACATTAATACCAGATAACTACCACTTAGACAGTCATAGTTATATTAATAACAGATAGATATCACTTAGACAGTCATAGTTATATTATATAGATAGATATCTACCACTTAGACAGTCATAGTTATATTAATAACAGATAACTAACTACCACTTAGACTGTCAAAGTTACATTAATAACAGATATCACTTAGACAGTCCTAGTTATATTAATAACAGATAGATATCACTTAGACAGTCCTAGTTATATTAATAACAGATAGATACCACTTAGACAGTCCTAGTTATATTAATAACAGATAGATATCACTTAGACAGTCCTAGTTATATTAATAACAGATAGATATCTACCACATAGACAGTCCTAGTTATATTAATAACAGATAGATATCACTTAGACAGTCCTAGTTATATTAATAACAGATAGATACCACTTAGACAGTCCTAGTTATATTAATAACAGATAGACAGTCCTAGTTATATTAATAACAGATAGATATCTACCACATAGACAGTCCTAGTTATATTAATAACAGATAGATAGATATCACTTAGACAGTCCTAGTTATATTAATAACAGATATCACTTAGACAGTCCTAGTTATATTAATAACAGATATCACTTAGACAGTCCTAGTTATATTAATAACAGATAGATATCACTTAGACAGTCCTAGTTATATTAATAACATATAGATATCACTTAGACAGTCCTAGTTATATTAATAACAGATAGATATCACTTAGACAGTCCTAGTTATATTAATAACAGATATCACTTAGACAGTCCTAGTTATATTAATAACAGATAGATATCACTTAGACAGTCCTAGTTATATTAATAACAGATAGATATCACTTAGACAGTCCTAGTTATATTAATAACAGATAGATATCACTTAGACAGTCCTAGTTATATTAATAACAGATAGATATCTACCACTTAGACAGTCCTAGTTATATTAATAACAGATAGATATCACTTAGACAGTCCTAGTTATATTAATAACAGATATCACTTAGACAGTCCTAGTTATATTAATAACAGATAGATATCACTTAGACAGTCATAGTTATATTATATAGATAGATATCTACCACTTAGACAGTCATAGTTATATTAATAACAGATAACTAACTACCACTTAGACTGTCAAAGTTACATTAATAACAGATATCACTTAGACAGTCCTAGTTATATTAATAACAGATAGATATCACTTAGACAGTCCTAGTTATATTAATAACAGATAGATACCACTTAGACAGTCCTAGTTATATTAATAACAGATAGATATCACTTAGACAGTCCTAGTTATATTAATAACAGATAGATATCTACCACATAGACAGTCCTAGTTATATTAATAACAGATAGATATCACTTAGACAGTCCTAGTTATATTAATAACAGATAGATACCACTTAGACAGTCCTAGTTATATTAATAACAGATAGATAGATATCACTTAGACAGTCCTAGTTATATTAATAACAGATAGATATCACTTAGACAGTCCTAGTTATATTAATAACAGATATCACTTAGACAGTCCTAGTTATATTAATAACAGATAGATATCACTTAGACAGTCCTAGTTATATTAATAACAGATAGATATCACTTAGACAGTCCTAGTTATATTAATAACAGATAGATATCACTTAGACAGTCCTAGTTATATTAATAACAGATAGATATCTACCACTTAGACAGTCCTAGTTATATTAATAACAGATAGATATCACTTAGACAGTCCTAGTTATATTAATAACAGATATCACTTAGACAGTCCTAGTTATATTAATAACAGATAGATATCACTTAGACAGTCCTAGTTATATTAATAACAGATAGATATCACTTAGACAGTCCTAGTTATATTAATAACAGATAGATATCACTTAGACAGTCCTAGTTATATTAATAACAGATAGATATCACTTAGACAGTCCTAGTTATATTAATAACAGATAGATATCACTTAGACAGTCCTAGTTATATTAATAACAGATAGATATCACTTAGACAGTCCTAGTTATATTAATAACAGATAGATACCACTTAGACAGTCCTAGTTATATTAATAACAGATAGATACCACTTAGACAGTCCTAGTTATATTAATAACAGATAGATATCACTTAGACAGTCCTAGTTATATTAATAACAGATAGATACCACTTAGACAGTCCTAGTTATATTAATAACAGATAGATATCACTTAGACAGTCATAGTTATATTAATAACAGATAGATATCACTTAGACAGTCATAGTTATATTAATAACAGATAGATATCACTTAGACAGTCCTAGTTATATTAATAACAGATAGATACCACTTAGACAGTCCTAGTTATATTAATAACAGATAGATACCACTTAGACAGTCCTAGTTATATTAATAACAGATAGATATCACTTAGACAGTCCTAGTTATATTAATAACAGATAGATATCACTTAGACAGTCCTAGTTATATTAATAACAGATAGATACCACTTAGACAGTCCTAGTTATATTAATAACAGATAGATACCACTTAGACAGTCCTAGTTATATTAATAACAGATAGATACCACTTAGACAGTCCTAGTTATATTAATAACAGATATCACTTAGACTGTCATAGTTATATTAATAACAGATAGATATCTACCACTTAGACAGTCCTAGTTATATTAATAACAGATAGATATCTATCACTTAGACAGTCCTAGTTATATTAATAACAGATAGATATCACTTAGACAGTCCTAGTTATATTAATAACAGATATCACTTAGACAGTCATAGTTATATTAATAACAGATAGATATCACTTAGACAGTCCTAGTTATATTAATAACAGATAGATACCACTTAGACAGTCCTAGTTATATTAATAACAGATAGATACCACTTAGACAGTCCTAGTTATATTAATAACAGATAGATATCACTTAGACAGTCCTAGTTATATTAATAACAGATAGATACCACTTAGACAGTCCTAGTTATATTAATAACAGATAGATACCACTTAGACAGTCCTAGTTATATTAATAACAGATAGATACCACTTAGACAGTCCTAGTTATATTAATAACAGATATCACTTAGACTGTCATAGTTATATTAATAACAGATAGATATCTACCACTTAGACAGTCCTAGTTATATTAATAACAGATATCTACCACTTAGACAGAGTTATATTAATAACAGATAGATATCACTTAGACAGCCCTAGTTATATTAATAACAGATAGATATCACTTAGACAGTCCTAGTTATATTAATAACAGATAGATACCACTTAGACAGTCCTAGTTATATTAATAACAGATAGATACCACTTAGACAGTCCTAGTTATATTAATAACAGATATCTACCACTTAGACAGTCCTAGTTATATTAATAACAGATAGATAGATATCACTTAGACATTCCTAGTTATATTAATAACAGATATCACTTAGACAGTCCTAGTTATATTAATAACAGATAGATAGATATCACTTAGACAGTCCTAGTTATATTAATAACAGATAGATATCACTTAGACAGTCCTAGTTATATTAATAACAGATAAATATCACTTAGACAGTCCTAGTTATATTAATAACAGATAGATATCACTTAGACAGTCCTAGTTATATTAATAACAGATAGATATCACTTAGACAGTCCTAGTTATATTAATAACAGATAGATATCACTTAGACAGTCCTAGTTATATTAATAACAGATAGATATCACTTAGACAGTCCTAGTTATATTAATAACAGATATCACTTAGACAGTCCTAGTTATATTAATAACAGATAGATATCACTTAGACAGTCCTAGTTATATTAATAACAGATAGATATCTACCACTTAGACAGTCCTAGTTATATTAATAACAGATATCACTTAGACAGTCCTAGTTATATTAATAACAGATAGATATCACTTAGACAGTCCTAGTTATATTAATAACAGATATCACTTAGACAGTCCTAGTTATATTAATAACAGATAGATATCACTTAGACAGTCATAGTTATATTAATAACAGATAGATATCTACCACTTAGACAGTCCTAGTTATATTAATAACAGATATCACTTAGACAGTCCTAGTTATATTAATAACAGATAGATATCACTTAGACAGTCCTAGTTATATTAATAACAGATAGATATCTACCACTTAGACAGTCCTAGTTATATTAATAACAGATATCACTTAGACAGTCCTAGTTATATTAATAACAGATAGATATCACTTAGACAGTCCTAGTTACATTAATAACAGATAGATATCACTTAGACAGTCATAGTTATATTAATAACAGATATCTACCACTTAGACAGTCATAGTTACATTAATAACAGATAGATATCACTTAGACAGTCCTAGTTATATTAATAACAGATAGATATCACTTAGACAGTCATAGTTATATTAATAACAGATATCTACCACTTAGACAGAGTTATATTAATAACAGATAGATATCACTTAGACAGCCCTAGTTATATTAATAACAGATAGATATCTACCACTTAGACAGTCCTAGTTACATTAATAACAGATAGATATCACTTAGACAGTCATAGTTATATTAATAACAGATATCTACCACTTAGACAGAGTTATATTAATAACAGATAGATATCACTTAGACAGCCCTAGTTATATTAATAACAGATAGATATCTACCACTTAGACAGTCCTAGTTATATTAATAACAGATAGATATCACTTAGACAGTCATAGTTATATTAATAACAGATAGATATCACTTAGACAGTCCTAGTTATATTAATAACAGATAGATATCTACCACTTAGACAGTCCTAGTTATATTAATAACAGATAGATATCTATCACTTAGACAGTCCTAGTTATATTAATAACAGATAGATATCACTTAGACAGTCCTAGTTATATTAATAACAGATAGATATCACTTAGACAGTCCTAGTTATATTAATAACAGATAGATATCTACCACTTAGACAGTCCTAGTTATATTAATAACAGATAGATATCTATCACTTAGACAGTCCTAGTTATATTAATAACAGATAGATATCACTTAGACAGTCCTAGTTATATTAATAACAGATAGATATCACTTAGACAGTCCTAGTTATATTAATAACAGATATATATCACTTAGACAGTCCTAGTTATATTAATAACAGATAGATATCTATCACTTAGACAGTCATAGTTATATTAATAACAGATAGATATCACTTAGACAGTCCTAGTTATATTAATAACAGATAGATATCTATCACTTAGACAGTCATAGTTATATTAATAACAGATAGATATCACTTAGACAGTCCTAGTTATATTAATAACAGATAGATATCACTTAGACAGTCCTAGTTATATTAATAACAGATATATATCACTTAGACAGTCCTAGTTATATTAATAACAGATATCTATCACTTAGACAGTCATAGTTATATTAATAACAGATAGATATCACTTAGACAGTCATAGTTATATTAATAACAGATAGATATCTATCACTTAGACAGTCCTAGTTACATTAATAACAGATAGATATCTACCACTTAGACAGTCCTAGTTATATTAATAACAGATAGATATCTACCACTTAGACAGTCCTAGTTATATTAATAACAGATAGATATCTACCACTTAGACAGCCCTAGTTATATTAATAACAGATAGATATCTACCACTTAGACAGTCCTAGTTATATTAATAACAGATAGATATCTACCACTTAGACAGCCCTAGTTATATTAATAACAGATAGATATCTACCACTTAGACAGTCCTAGTTATATTAATAACAGATAGATATCTACCACTTAGACAGTCCTAGTTATATTAATAACAGATAGATATCTACCACTTAGACAGTCCTAGTTATATTAATAACAGATAGATATCTACCACTTAGACAGTCCTAGTTATATTAATATGAAAGAGGGAAAATACACATCAATGTGATGATGCATCTCACCTTGTCCACAGTTACCTCAGGGGGGGGCTCTTCAATGATACCCAGCTCTCTACGCTGCTCTGCCCTCACCTCCGCGTAGCTACACAGAGAACAGAACATGTCACCTCTCCATAGCTACACAGAGAGACAGAACAAGTCACCTCTCCATAGCTACACAGAGAGACAGAACAAGTCACCTCTCCATAGTTACACAGAGAGACAGAACAAGTCACCTCTCCATAGTTACACAGAGAGACAGAACAAGTCACCTCTCCATAGTTACACAGAGAACAGAACAAGTCACCTCTCCATAGTTACACAGAGAACAGAACAAGTCACCTCTCCATAGTTACACAGAGAGATAGAACAAGTCACCGCTCCATAGTTACACAGAGAGACAGAACAAGTCACCTCTCCATAGCTACACAGAGAACAGAACAAGTCACCTCTCCATAGCTACATAGAGAGACAGAACAAGTCACCGCTCCATAGTTACACAGAGAGACAGAACAGGTCACCTCTCCATAGTTACACAGAGAACAGAACAAGTCACCTCTCCATAGTTACACAGAGAACAGAACAAGTCACCTCTCCATAGTTACACAGACAGAGAACAGAACAAGTCACCTCTCCATAGTTACACAGAGAACAGAACAAGTCACCTCTCCATAGCTACACAGAGAACAGAACAAGTCACCTCTCCATAGTTACACAGAGAACAGAACAAGTCACCACTCCATAGCTACACAGAGAACAGAACAAGTCACCTCTCCATAGTTACACAGAGAACAGAACAAGTCACCTCTCCATAGCTACATAGAGAGACAGAACAAGTCACCTCTCCATAGTTACACAGAGAGACAGAACAAGTCACCTCTCCATAGCTACACAGAGAACAGAACAAGTCACCTCTCCATAGTTACACAGAGAACAGAACAAGTCACCTCTCCATAGTTACACAGAGAACAGAACAAGTCACCTCTCCATAGTTACACAGACAGAGAACAGAACAAGTCACCTCTCCATAGTTACACAGAGAACAGAACATGTCATCTCTCCATAGCTACACAGAACAAAACCGTCCCTTACAATATAATTATTTTTCCATTGATAGTCAGAATTGTTTCCATTTTCTAGTCCTTTATACAAATTGGAAGGATTTATTCTGTTGTTCAATTTAAATAAAATATGTTATGCCTTAAAGAATTTACAATAAATGATAGTCAGATTTTTAGAAGTATATAGATTATCAACCGTGTAGTCCAATCTTACCTGACGACAGTGTGTGTGGAGAACTATATGCAAATTTAAACAAATAGGTTTTAACCTCTCTTGGGTAGGGGGCAGTGTCTTCACGTCCAGGTGAAAAGCGTGCCCAAAGTAAACTGCCTGTTACTCAGGCCCAGAAGTTAGGATATGCATATAATTGGTATATTTGGATAGAAAACACTCTAAAGTTTCTAAAACGGTTAAAATAATGTCAGCCTACCACTAATGTCAGCCTACCACTAATTCAGCCTACCACTGTCAGCCTACCACTAATGTCAGCCTACCACTAATGTCAGCCAACCACTAATTCAGCCTACCACTAAATCAGCCTACCACTAATGTCAGCCTACCACTAATGTCAGCCTACCACTAATTCAGCCTACCACTATTTTCAATGGCTGTCACTTTTATTATAAAGCGAAGTCCTCCCAGATTGCAGTTCCTAGGGCTTCCACTAGATGTCAACAGTCTTTAGAAAGAGATTCAGGCTGGTTTTTGGAAAAATGAGCCAGAAATTGTAGTTTTTTTAGGTGGCTCCCATTTTGTCTGTAGTGTTTCCAAGCGCGTGAATGAGAGCGCATTCTTTGTTTGTTTTTCCGGGTAAACACACTAACGATTCTCCGTCTTAGATTGTATCGTTTATTTACATATTAGGGTACCTAAGGTTTGATTATAAACGTTGTTTGACTTGTTTGGATAAGTTTATTAGTAACGTTTGGGATTCATTTTGTATGCATTTTGAAGGAGGGAAACTGGGTGGATTATTGACTGAAGCTCGACCAGCTAAACTGAGTTATGGATAGAAAGAAGGACTTTATCGAACAAAAATACCATTTGTGATGTAACTGGGACCTATTAGAGTGCCAACAGAAGAAGATCATCAAAGGTAAGGCATTTTTTATATTGCTATTTCTGACTTTCGTGTCACACCTGCCTGGTTGAAACATGTTTTTCATGGTTTTGTGTGCGGGGAGCTGTCCTCAGATAATCGCGTGGTGTGCTTTCGCCGTAAAGCCTTTTTGAAATCTGACACAGCGGCTGGATTAAGAAGTTAAGCTTTTTATTTTGATGTATTTACACTTGTGATTTTATGAAAGTTAAATATTTATAATTCTGCGGTTTGAATTACGGCGCTCTGCAATTTCACCGGATGTTGGCCAGGTGGGACGTTTACCGTCCAGCCTGCCCATTAGAAGTTCAACAGATCTTTTCTGGTTGGATAGTGAGATGAGGTGTACCTGTTGGTCGTTGGCGTTCGACCTTCGTCTGACGTTTACCGTCCCGCCTGCCCATTAGAAGTTAAACAGATCTTTTCTGATTGGACAGTGAGATGAGGTGTGCCTGTTGGTCGTTGGCGTTCGACCTTCGTCTGACGTTTACCGTCCCGCCTGCCCATTAGAAGGTAAACATTACCATAACATGTCCTCCCTACCTGACGACGGTGTGCGTGCAGACGATGAACTCAGGCCTGGAGTTCCACTGGTGATAGGTGATGTAGTGACGAGTCTGGAGCCAGATCCACTGTTGACCTTTGGTCAGGAACCTGTAGTAACACGACTTCCCTTTACCATACTGCATCACTAGACAGAGAGGAGAGAGGAGAGAGGAACCTGTAGTAACTTTACCATACTGCATCACTAGACAGAGAGGAGAGAGGAGAGGGACCTGTAGTAACTTTACCATACTGCATCACTAGACAGAGAGGAGAGACCTGTAGTAACTTTACCATACTGCATCACTAGACAGAGAGGAGAGAGGGGCGGTCAGAGTGTGTGTGTGCGTGTGCGTGCGCGTGCGTGTGTGTGTGTGTGTGCGTGTGCGTGTGTGCGTGTAACTCACAGTGTTCGTGACACTTGGCCAGTGTCCCCAGGTCGTCTACATGATAGTAGTCGTAACCCGACGTTCCCAGAACCTCAAATGGAAGGTAGCCTATGATTGGTGGAGCCCTGGAGGGAGGAAATTAAATCATCAGTTACCCAGCCTGCTTATTAACAATAATACCACTTGTGTGTGTGTGTGTGTGTGTGTGTGTGTGTTTAACTGATAAGTCCCCACAACAACAGTAAAGGAACAAAGATTTGACCAACTGGGGACATTTTGCTAGTCCCCACAGGGTCAAATGCTGTTTCTAGGAGGGTTTAGAGTTAAAGTGAGAATTAGTGTTAGAATTACGTCAGGAGCTAGGGTTAGGAGCTAGGGTTAGGAGCTAGGGTTAGGAGCTAGGGTCAGTTTTAGGGTTAGGAGCTAGGGTTAGGAGCTAGGGTTAGGAGCTAGGGTTAGGAGCTAGGGTTAGGAGCTAGGGTTAGGAGCTAGGGTTAGGGGCTAGGGTTAGGAGCTAGGGTTAGGAGCTAGGGTTAGAAGCTAGGGTTAGGAGCTAGGGTTAGGAGCTAGGGTTAGAAGCTAGGGTTAGGAGCTAGGGTTAGGAACTAGGGTTAGGAGCTAGGGTTAGGAGCTAGGGTTAAGAGCTAGGGTTAGTTTTAGGGTTAGGAGCTAGGGTTAGGGGCTAGGGTTAGGAGCTAGGAGCTAGGGTTAGGAACTAGGGTTAGGAGCTAGGGTTAGTTTTAGGGTTAGGAGCTAGGGTTAGGAGCTAGGGTTAGGAGCTAGGGTTAGGAGCTAGGAGCTAGGGTTAGGAGCTAGGGTTAGGAGCTAGGGTTAGGAGCTAGGGTTAAGAGCTAGGGTTAAGAGCTAGGGTTAAGAGCTAGGGTTAGGAGCTAGGAGCTAGGTTTAGGAGCTAGGGTTAAGAGCTAGGGTTAAGAGCTAGGGTTAGGAGCTAGGGTTAGGAGCTAGGAGCTAGGGTTAGGAGCTAGGGTTAGGAGCTAGGGTTAGGAGCTAGGGTTAGTTTTAGGGTTAGGAGCTAGGGTTAGGCGCTAGGGTTAGGAGCTAGGGTTAGGAGCTAGGGTTAGGAGCTAGGGTTAGTTTTAGGGTTAGGAGCTAGGGTTAGTTTTAGGGTTAGGAGCTAGGGTTAGGAGCTAGGGTTAGGAGCTAGGGTTAGTTTTAGGGTTAGGAGCTAGGGTTAGTTTTAGGGTTAGGAGCTAGGGTTAGGAGCTAGGGTTAGGAGCTAGGAGCTAGGGTTAGGAGCTAGGGTTAGGAGCTAGGGTTAGGAGCTAGGGTTAGGAGCTAGGGTTAGGAGCTAGGGTTAGGAGCTAGGGTTAGTAGTTAGGGTTAGGTTTAAGGTTAGGATTTTGGGTTAAGGTTAGGGTAAGAGTACAGGGTTAGGGAAAATAGGATTTTGAACGGGACTGAATTGTGTGTCCCCACAAGCTTAGCTATAAGAACTAGAGACTGTTACCTGTGGTCTAGTAATAAGAACTACTATAGACTGTGTTACCTGTGGTCTAGTAATAAGAACTACTATAGACTGTGTTACCTGTGGTCTAGTAATAAGAACTACTAGAGACTGTGTTACCTGTGGTCTAGGAATACGAACTACTAGAGACTGTGTTACCTGTGGTCTAGTAATAAGAACTACTAGAGACTGTGTTACCTGTGGTCTAGGAATAGGAACTTCCACTCCAGACTGTGTCGGGAGGTGAACTCTTCATTGGGCTCCACCACTGTACACATCTCCTATGGAGGGATAGACAACAAGATAGATATCAATATATCTTACATATAATATAGATGGTTGAATATAGATAGACAATATACACTCAGTGGGCAGTTTATTAGGTACAACAATCTAGTACCTGGTCGGACTCATTTTGCCTCCAGAACGGCCTGAATTATTCGGGGGAATGGATTCTACAAGGTGTCTGAAACGTTCCACAGCCATCACACAGTTGCTGCAGATTGGGCGGTGGTACATTCATGCTGCTAACAGCCCGTTCCATCTCATCCCATCGTTGCTCTATTGGGTAGAGGTCTTGGGGACGGACCAGGAGACTCTAGTAAACTGAAATCATCTATCATGTTTCAGGCCATGTTTTTCCACTTCTCAATTGTCCAGTGTTGGTGATTGTGTGCCCACTGGAGCTGCTTCTTCTTGTTTTTAGCTGATAGGAGTGGAACCAGGAGTGGTCTGGTTCCTCTCTAGGTTTCTTCCTAGTTTTCTGGCCTTTCTAGGGAGTTTTTCCTAGCCACTGTGCTTCTACACCTGCATTGCTTGCTGTTTGGGGGTTTTAGGCTGAGTTTCTGTACAGCACTTTGAGATATCAGCTGATGTACGAAGGGCTTTATAAATACATTTGATTTGGTCGTCTGCTGCAACAGCCCGTCCTTGACAAGGACCAACGAGTCGTGCGTTCTGAGATGCCGTTCTGCAACCCACTGTTGGTTGTAGGGCACCTCCATTTGTCTGTTTGTGGCCCTCCTGTTAGCTCAACCCACTGTTGGTTGTAGTGCCTCCATTTGTCTGTTTGTGGCCCTCCTGTTAGCTCAACCCACTGTTGGTTGTAGTGCACCTCCATGTGTCTGTTTGTGGCCCTCCTGTTAGCTCAACCCACTGTTGGTTGTAGTGCCTCCATTTGTCTGTTTGTGGCCCTCCTGTTAGCTCAACCCACTGTTGGTTGTAGTGCCTCCATTTGTCTGTTTGTGGCCCTCCTGTTAGCTCAACCCACTGTTGGTTGTAGTGCCTCCATTTGTCTGT